>NC_139716.1:43378320-43390820 GCF_964188405.1 Protomyctophum parallelum
TCAGAGATGCACAATAAGACAGTGTTGTTACTCCATTACCTCCAGGTCAGAGATGCACAATAAGACAGTGTTGTTACTCCATTACCTCCAGGTCAGAGATGCACAATAAGACAGTGTTGTTACTCCATTACCTCCAGGTCAGAGATGCACAATAAACAGTATTGTTACTCCATTACCTCCAGGTCAGAGATGCACAATAAGACAGTATTGTTACTCCATTACCTCCAGGTCAGAGATGCACAATAAGACAGTATTGTTACTCCATTACCTCCAGGTCAGAGATGCACAATAAGACAGTGTTGTTACTCCATTACCTCCAGGTCAGAGATGCACAATAAGACAGTGTTGTTACTCCATTTCCTCCAGGTCAGAGATGCACAATAAACAGTATTGTTACTCCATTACCTCCAGGTCAGAGATGCACAATAAGACAGTGTTGTTACTCCATTACCTCCAGGTCAGAGATGCACAATAAGACAGTATTGTTACTCCATTACCTCCAGGTCAGAGATGCACAATAAGACAGTGTTGTTACTCCATTACCTCCAGGTCAGAGATGCACAATAAGACAGTATTGTTCCTCCATTACCTCCAGGTCAGAGATGCACAATAAGACAGTATTGTTACCCCATTACCTCCAGGTCAGAGATGCACAATAAGACAGTGTTGTTACTCCATTACCTCCAGGTCAGAGATGCACAATAAGACAGTATTGTTACTCCATTACCTCCAGGTCAGAGATGCACAATAAGACAGTATTGTTACTCCATTACCTCCAGGTCAGAGATGCACAATAAACAGTATTGTTACTCCATTACCTCCAGGTCAGAGATGCACAATAAGACAGTGTTGTTACTCCATTACCTCCAGGTCAGAGATGCACAATAAGACAGTGTTGTTACTCCATTACCTCCAGGTCAGAGATGCACAATAAGACAGTATTGTTACTCCATTACCTCCAGGTCAGAGATGCACAATAAGACAGTATTGTTACTCCATTACCTCCAGGTCAGAGATGACAATAAACAGTATTGTTACTCCATTACCTCCAGGTCAGAGATGCACAATAAGACAGTATTGTTACTCCATTACCTCCAGGTCAGAGATGACAATAAACAGTATTGTTACTCCATTACCTCCAGGTCAGAGATGCACAATAAGACAGTATTGTTACTCCATTACCTCCAGGTCAGAGATGCACAATAAACAGTGTTGTTACTCCATTACCTCCAGGTCAGAGATGCACAATAAGACAGTATTGTTACTCCATTACCTCCAGGTCAGAGATGCACAATAAGACAGTGTTGTTACTCCATTACCTCCAGGTCAGAGATGCACAATAAGACAGTGTTGTTACTCCATTACCTCCAGGTCAGAGATGCACAATAAGACAGTATTGTTACTCCATTACCTCCAGGTCAGAGATGCACAATAAGACAGTGTTGTTACTCCATTACCTCCAGGTCAGAGATGCACAATAAGACAGTATTGTTACTCCATTACCTCCAGGTCAGAGATGCACAATAAGACAGTATTGTTCCTCCATTACCTCCAGGTCAGAGATGCACAATAAGACAGTGTTGTTACTCCATTACCTCCAGGTCAGAGATGCACAATAAGACAGTATTGTTACTCCATTACCTCCAGGTCAGAGATGCACAATAAGACAGTGTTGTTACTCCATTACCTCCAGGTCAGAGATGCACAATAAGACAGTGTTGTTACTCCATTACCTCCAGGTCAGAGATGCACAATAAGACAGTGTTGTTACTCCATTACCTCCAGGTCAGAGATGCACAATAAGACAGTGTCCAGGAGGTTCGGCCTGTTGTTGGAGGCATTCTGTAGAGCCTGTGGAATGTACCTGAAACACCTCAACAGACAGGTTGGCTATACCTACCGTACTTATTACTAACAATACAATACTAACCCTATACTGTACCTACCGTACTTATTACTAACAATACAATACTAACCATATACCATACCTACAATACTTATTACTAACAATACAATACTAACCCTATACTGTACCTACCATACTTATTACTAACAATACAATACTAACCCTATACTGTACCTACCATACTTATTACTAACAATACAATACTAACCCTATACTGTACCTACCATACTTATTACTAACAATACAATACTAACCCTATACTGTACCTACCATACTTATTACTAACAATACAATACTAACCCTATACTGTACCTACCATACTTATTACTAACAATACAATACTAACCCTATACTGTACCTACCATACTTATTACTAACAATACAATACTAACCCTACACTGTACCTACCATACCTACCTACCTATCGTAAATGTCTGTCTGTCTGTCTGTCTGTCTGTCTGTCTGTCTGTCTGTCTGTCTGTCTGTCTGTCTGTCTGTCTGTCTGTCTGTCTGTCTGTCTGTCTGTCTGTCTGTCATCTTTTATAATTGTGTGTGTGTGTGTGTGTGTGTGTGTGTGTGTGTGTGTGTGTGTTTGTGCGTGCATGCGGTATCCATGGTAACAGGTAGAAGCCATGGACAAACTGGTGAATTTGACGGACATCTTGAAACAGGAGAAGAAAGACGAGACTCAAAAGGTCCATTCTGATTGGTCCATATACGATTAATGACATCATGTGTCTGTGATGTGATTGGTTGATGACACGTGTGTGTGTGTGTGTGTGTGTGTGTGTTGTGATTGGTTTTTGTTGTATTCGTTTTCATTAGGTTTTTTATAGACATGACAAACAGGCAGACCTATCGTGATGAGATATGTTGTGATTGGTTGATATATATGTGTGTCTGTGATGTGATTGATCGATGCATGTGTGTCTGTGATGTGATTGGTCGCTGACATGTGTGTCTGTGTTGTGATTGGTCGCTGACATGTGTGTCTGTGTTGTGATTGGTCGCTGACATGTGTGTCTGTGTTGTGATAGGTCGATGACGTGTGTCCGTGTTGTGATTGGTCAACAGTCTCAGATGAAGTTCCTGGTTGAACACATGTCTCGTCCAGATTACATAGAAGCTCTGCAAGGATTCATCTCTCCTTTAAACCCTGTTCACCAGCTAGGAAACCTACGGTAATCTACCTATTTATACCTACCTACCTATATCTATATCTACCTACCTACCTATATCTATATCTACCTACCTACCTATATCTATATCTACCTACCTACTTATATCTATACCTACCTACCTACCAGTGGCGTGCACAGATAGACACTAGGGGGTGCTAGAGCACCCCCTGCCCTTTTTGGCAATTTTGCTCTTAAAACAAAAAGTAAATGTTTTTTTTTTTTTTTTCTTAATTTGTAGTGTGTGGACCATGGTGACATTGATCAATTATTGATACAAAAACGCTTCTCCTATATTATTTAGGCCCCCCCACATGTTTCTATGTCAGTGGTTCTTCGATAATAAAAAAAATAGCAGACCTACAAGCTCGTAGCGCGCCACTCGGTGGCGCGCTACGAGCTTGTAGATCTGCTATTTTTCAATAGCTATAAAGCACCAAAATGGGTTCCCGCCCCAAAATGCGCTGCACAAGGTGCCCTTTTTTTCACTTGAGCACCACCTGCCCCTCTAAATGTCTGTGCACGCCACTGATATCTATACCTACCTACCTACCTACGTGCGTGCGTGTGTTGGTGTGTTCCAGACTAGAGGAGTGTAGGATCATGTCGTCGGCGAAGCGCCCCCTGTGGTTGAGTTGTGTGTGTGTGTGTGTGTTCCAGACTAGAGGAGTGTAGGATCATGTCGTCAGCGAAGCGCCCCCTGTGGTTGAGTTGTGTGTGTGTGTGTGTTCCAGACTAGAGGAGTGTAGGATCATGTCGTCGGCGAAGCGCCCCCTGTGGTTGAGTTGTGTGTGTGTGTGTGTTCCAGACTAGAGGAGTGTAGGATCATGTCGTCGGCGAAGCGCCCCCTGTGGTTGAGTTGTGTGTGTGTGTGTGTGTGTGTTCCAGACTAGAGGAGTGTAGGATCATGTCGTCGGCGAAGCGCCCCCTGTGGTTGAGTTGTGTGTGTGTGTGTGTGTTCCAGACTAGAGGAGTGTAGGATCATGTCGTCAGCGAAGCGCCCCCTGTGGTTGAGTTGTGTGTGTGTTGGTGTGTTCCAGACTAGAGGAGTGTAGGATCATGTCGTCAGCGAAGCGCCCCCTGTGGTTGAGTTGTGTGTGTGTGTGTGTGTGTGTGTTCCAGACTAGAGGAGTGTAGGATCATGTCGTCGGCGAAGCGCCCCCTGTGGTTGAGTTGTGTGTGTGTGTGTGTGTTCCAGACTAGAGGAGTGTAGGATCATGTCGTCGGCGAAGCGCCCCCTGTGGTTGAGTTGTGTGTGTGTGTGTGTTCCAGACTAGAGGAGTGTAGGATCATGTCGTCGGCGAAGCGCCCCCTGTGGTTGAGTCGTGTGTGTGTGTGTGTGTTCCAGACTAGAGGAGTGTAGGATCATGTCGTCAGCGAAGCGCCCCCTGTGGTTGAGTTGGGAGAACCCTGACATCATGTCTGAGCTCCTGTTCACCAACAATGAGGTCATCTTTAAGAATGGAGACGGTAAGCACGCACGCACACACACACGCACGCACACACGTGCATGAACGCACGCACGCACGCACGCACGCACACACGCACACACACACACACACACACACACACACACACACACACACACACACACACACACACCACCGACAATATATTATATATATTTTAATTGAAATTCCTATATTGTAACCAGGGGGGCAGTCAGCCAGATATTTCGTGAAGCCTCATTTGAAATCGGTAGTTCATATAATGGCCTGTTGTGGCGCTGGACTGGACCCAAAAAGCCCCATAGCTCCATAGAGGCCCATGTATTTTGGCCCAACTTCACCTAGACTGTATTACCTTAAAAAACATGGTCATGAATACTTTCTGCTTCCAGTCACTAGTTTAAAGTCTCATTTCTAATGTCATAATATTCTTTTTGGAAAATTATGGTCCCATTAATTAAAAAAATGACCATAAAGAAAAAAAACCATCGCGTATGTTCTGAGGGGCGTGGCTACCGTTACAGTCTATGATCGGGATTCCCCTCCCACTCGAGTCAAAATAAAAACCAACGGAGAAGAAGGGGGGAAGTCCCGCCTCGTTGTCTGGGCAGCCAATGGCCAGCTGGTCAAAAACGGAGCCAGGCAATGGCCAGCTGGTACCAAACGGATCTAGAAAGATGGCGACTTACATCAGGAATTACCATATTATTACAGGCTTCATTTTACGTTCATGTTAGACCCGGCGAACGCTTTGTCCATATTTTTTACAGTCTATGATTGTAACCAGTAAGATGCCTGAGGGCGACAAGCGACCTCACCCTAAATGGCGAGATGGCGTGCACGCCTACGCCCTGTTGACAGCGGCGCTGGCGTTTTGGCATGGGGGGTCAAATCTACATTTTCGGTCCTGTTAAGAATTCTAGTTTTCGCCGGGCAGCTGGGCGCGGGCAGCTGGGCGCGGGCAGCTGGGCGCGGGCAGCTGGGCGCGGGCGGCTGGGCGCGGGCAGCTGGGCGCGGGCGGCTGCACTAATATAACTTTGGGGTCAGGCCTGTCAGTTTGAATGGACATGTATCAGTCAAAAGGGAGACATCGAAGAGGAAGGACGGATGGGGGAAGGATCAGAACAGGTCAGGTAATGTCAGAACAGGTCAGGTAATGTCAGAACAGGTCAGGTAATGTCAGAACAGGTCAGGTAATGTCAGAACAGGTCAGGTAATGTCAGAACAGGTCAGGTAATGTCAGAACAGGTCAGGTAATGTCAGAACAGGTCAGGTAATGTCAGAACAGGTCAGGTAATGTCAGAACAGGTCAGGTAATGTCAGAACAGGTCAGGTAATGTCAGAACGGGTCAGCTCAGATCTAAGGCTTTGAAGCAGGAGGTCGGGTTAGATGTATATACTTGCTGGCCAATATCGATGACATCAGGGATCTCTCTCCATATTTGGGCTTAATATTGATGACATCCCTGATGATGTCACGTGATGTCACGTGCTCCGTCCCTGATGATGTCACGTGATGTCACATGCTCTCTCACCCTGACGAACTGACCAAACAACGCACACACTTGACGGGAAATGCACGATTCGTTAACTGACTGTCCTAAATGTGTGTGTGTGTGTGTGTGTGTGTGTGTGTGTGTGTGTGTGTGTGTGTGTGTGTGTGCGTGCGTCCGTGCAGATCTCCGTCAGGACATGCTGACTCTACAGATCATTAAGATCATGGAAAACATCTGGCAGAACCAAGGACTGGATCTACGGTAACGCACGCACATACACACCCATTATATAAACACACCACATACACACGCACGCACATACATACACACCCATTATATATTTACACCACATACACACCCATTATATACACACACACACACACACACACACACACACACACACACACACACACACACACACACACTGCTAGTGATTTTTACTAGTTCACTAGTTGTTTAACTATACCTATTACGCTATGTAAATTTTTTTTAAAGTTAAATTAAAAACATATGTACTTTTAACAACTGTACATTGGTGACTATAATCTAGCATTCTAGCTGATCTTGAGGCCTACAAAAACGGGAGAAAAAAATAATAATAATAAAAAACGCTTTTCTTATCAACTAGTCAACTAGTACCAATGAGGTCAACTAGTGGATTCACTAGTTGAATAGTCGACTAGTTCCTTAACCCATTCTGACCTGAGATCAGATTCATACGAGATTTCCACTGGACACACCAGGGGGGCAGTCAGCCAGATATTTCGTGAAGCCTCATTTGAAATCGGTAGTTCATATAATGGCCTGTTGTGGCGCTGGACTGGACCCAAAAAGCCCCATAGAGGCCCATGTATTTTGGCCCAACTTCACCTAGACTGTATTACCTTAATAAACATGGTCATGAATACTTTCTTCTTCCAGTCACTAGTTTAAAGTCTAATTTCTAATGTCATAATATTCTTTTTGGAAAATTATGGTCCCATTAATTAAAAAAATGACCATAAAGAAAAAAAAACATCGCGTATGTTCTGAGGGGCGTGGCTACCGTTACAGTCTATGATCGGGATTCCCCTCCCACTCGAGTCAAAATAAAAACCAACGGAGAAGAAGGGGGGAAGTCCCGCCTCGTTGTCTGGGCAGCCAATGGCCAGCTGGTCCAAAACGGAGCCAGCCAATGGCCAGCTGGTACCAAACGGAGCCAGCCAATGGCCAGCTGGTCCAAAACGGATCTAGAAAGATGGCGACTTACATCAATATTATTACAGGCTTCATTTTACGTTCATGTTAGACCCGGCGAACGCTTTGTCCATATTTTTTACAGTCTATGGGACACACACTGGTCTGATGAACCCATTCTGACCTGAGATCAGATTCATACGAGGTTTCCGCCGGACACACACTGGTCTGATGAACCCATTCTGACCTGAGATCAGATTCTAGAAATGTCAGTCGCTCTTCGATTTTTCAAAAATAGCAGACCTACAAGCTCGTATCGCGCCACTCGGTGGCGCGATATGAGCTTGTAGATCTGCTATTTTTCAATTTTGGTTGTATTTTCCTATTCTGGTTTGTGCTTTCCGTTTTTTGCGGCGACGCGTTGTTTGGTTCCCCCCTGTTTGTTTTTAGTCTGGCCATGCAGTAAATAGCACGAATAAAACATGGATATAACCGAAAGGACAGTATAGGGGAACCTCAGGGGTCCTTGAGGGAGTTCCAGGGGGTCCCCAGCTAAATGATAGGAACAAAATAGACCCTTATGGGTCTGTAACTCTGCGAGTGTACAAATGGAACCAAATGGACCGTAACGTCCAAGGTCCATTTGGTTCCCTTTCTTACAGTCCTAGAGTTAAATTAACATTCATTTTACAACATGCATTGGGGGGTCCTAGAGATAGAAATGCCATTAAATGGGGGGTCTGTAGACTGTTGCATGTCAAACTGGGGGGTCCTTGAATTGAAACGGGTTGAGAATCACCGCTAGAGCCGTAAAAATCTTCTCTTTTGGGGGTCCCTGGCATAGCGTTTCAAATGGGGGTCCGCGGGCTAATAAGGGTCAATGTGGGGGTCCTTGTCATGAAAAAGTTTGGGAACCACTGTCCTATGGGAGACTGTAATGTATGTGTATATGTATGTGTATGTGTATGTAATGTATATATATCACTGTTCTATGGGAGACTGTAATGTATATACTGTATATGGCTCCCTACAGAATGCTGCCATACGGCTGTCTGTCCATAGGGGACTGTGTTGGGCTGATTGAAGTGGTGAAGAACAGTCACACCATCATGCAGGTCATTATCCCATTCTGACCTGAGATCAGATTCATACGAGGTTTTCCACTGGACACACACTGGTCTGATTAACCCATTCTGACCTGAGATCAGATTCTAAAAAATGTCAGTCATTCTTCGATTTTTTTCAAAAATAGCAGACCTACAAGCTTGTATCGCGCCACTCGGTGGCGCGATATAAGCTTGTAGATCTGCTATTTTTAAATAGCTAAAGCATAACATGATGCCGACACCAAAATGGGTGCCCGTTCAGAATGGGTTAATAATTATATCTATACCACCACACCACTGTATATACAGTAAGAACAGTCACACCATCATGCAGGTTTAATATATATTATAAATATACTGTATATAACACTATGAATAGCATTTATACAACATGCTGTATATAACACTACAGCCACGCCATCATACACGTTATGATACTATATTACAAGTAAGACGCGCAAACGCGGGAAGCGAACGCAGCTCGTGTGTGTGTGTGTGTGTGTGTGTGTGTGTGTGTGTGTGTGTGTGTGTGTGTGTGTGTGTGTGTGTGTGTGTGTGTGTGTGTGTGTGTGTGTGTGCTACAGCTGCGCCCTGTGTGTGTGTGTGTGTGTGTGTGTGCTACAGCTGCGCCCTCTGGTGGCGGGCGGGTGGTGTCACAGCGGGACAGACACACACACACACACATACACAGACATGAGCAGCAGGGTCTCATAGTAAGTGGCTCACTGCGTTCGCAATTATATTACACTGTGTGTGTGTGTGTGTGTGTGTGTGTGTGTGTGTGTGTGTGTGTGTGTGTGTGTGTATGATATATATCTATATCACACCCGTGTGAAGTGAGGGGCGCTAATATATTAAAGTCTAACTCATGTTCCTATGATTAGGTGATGGCGATGTAAAACAAACTGTGACAAAACAAACATTACATTCTCTTTATTGTTAATGGTGTTTAATGTTTGTGTTAGGGACAAGATGACGTAACCTGACGCTGCCAGATGAGGGCGGTATTGGGTAACCATGTTCCCCAACACAGCCTTCATCTGGGATCTCTCAGGCAGTTGAGCTGACAAAAATCCGTTCCGTACCGGACCAATCAGCGTGAGCTAAGGGCGGGATATGTGCGAAACCGGACGTGAAGCTATCTAGACACGTCAATATGATTGGTTGTGTTTGCACGCCCACACGGTGATAGACAGACGGTCCCATCCAATCATCTACCAAGTATCTTGAAAAAAAGGAACAGCCCCGTCATCTAATTTGCTTCCGCGATCCCAGATCCCAATAAGCTGTGAAACAAATTTGTGTAGCAAGCTTCTTGGATCTGGCAGCGTCAGGTTAAAGATGACGTACATTTTCCCTTGAACTAAGAACAAACATTAAACCTTTATATGGGCTATAGCGCCCCTCAAACATAACAGCCACATAATAACAGCCAACAACATCATGCAGGTGCAATGCAAGGGAGGCCTGAAGGGGGCACTGCAGTTCAACTCTAACACTCTGCACCACTGGATACGAGACAAGAACAGAGGCGAGAGGTGAGACATGTGTCTGTCTGTCTGTCTGTCTGTCTGTCTGTCTGTCTGTCTGTCTGTCTGTCTGTCTGTCTGTCTGTCTGTCTGTCTGTCTGTCTGTCTGTCTGTCTGTCTGTCTGTCTGCACACACAAAGCCCCTCGAAAAACACAACATTGAAAATATCTGAATGCTTCAATGACACTGTGTGTGTGTGTGTGTGCGTGCGTGTGCGTGTGTGCGTGCGTGTGCGTGTGCTTGTGTGTGTGTGTGCGTGCGTGTGCGTGTGCGTGTGCGTGTGCGTGTGTGTGTGTGTGTGTGTGTGCGCGTGTGTGCGTGTGTGCGCGTGCGTGCGTGCGTGTGCGTGTGCATGTGCGTGTGCGTGCGCGTGCGTGTGTGTGTGTGTGTGTGTAGTTACGATAAGGCCGTAGACCTCTTCACCAGGTCCTGTGCAGGGTATTGTGTCGCTACGTTCATACTGGGGATCGGAGATCGACACAACTCTAACATCATGTTGAAGGAGAATGGACAGGTGCAAACACACACACACACACACACACACACACACACACACACACACACACACACACACACTTTATGCTTGTGGTTGCCCATGTAGTCCGATGATGAATAGTTAGATCCTGGTTCCACAGTTGCGTTCACAGTCCGGGCATGTAAAGATCACATATACCGGTATGTATCATACATGTAAAGATCAATTTACAATGTAGACATTTAACAGGCACTCTTAATCCAGAGCGATTTACAGTAAGCAAGAACAATGGTAGAAGACTGCATGGTACTACATCAAATACATAAAAATAGTTATCAAGACTCATACGTGAACTAAGAACCTAACAGTGGAATATCTATCTAATGAAACAATGCTGTTCTTGCTTACTGTAAGTCGCTCTGGATAACTGTGCCCTGGGTAGACAGAGACATCAGCTCCCTCTGCTGGTCATCACGGGTATCGTTGGACATCCTTTTGTTGGCCTTTTGGTGCCTCATGAATAATTCATGAGCTCTCTCTCTCTCTCTCTCTCTCTCTCTCTCATATTCATTCGTCACCAGTTGTTCCACATAGACTTTGGTCACTTCTTGGATCACAAGAAGAAGAAGTTCGGATACAAGCGGGAACGCGTTCCATTCGTCCTGACGCAAGACTTCCTGTTGGTGATCAGCAAGGGAGTTCAGGAGAGTACCAAAACCAAGGAGTTTATGAGGTACTGTACTGTCACCTAGTGGGGAGTTAGAGGTATTGCACCCACAGTACCAATGCAGGAGTTCATGAGGTGCCTAACCCTATTAGTCCAGGGGCCGAGACAGATTTTGGTACCACTTAAGGTGAGCGTAATTTGTTTTGTATTTTTTATATTCCTATACATGACTCTAGTTTATATTTGGGTGTGGCAGTTATATATGTGACCATACCAAAACCTTTCCGCGCCGAAAAACGTAATTTACGTGAATCATTGGTCTCTGCAAAAGCCAATTAACGTAAGTAACTTTTTTTCAGTTGTATAAATGTTTTGATCCAACCTAGTCGACAGGCTACTCACATTAGCTTCGGATGGCTATCTGTTGTTAGTTAGCCATGACACTGGACTGCGCCATCTTGATTTGCGCGTTCCAAACTGTTAACGACCTATATACTGTAAGGCGACATTTTCAAAATGTCATTATGCTTTAAGTAGCATGTGACGTGTCAAACTAGGGTGTTTTCATGATTCCGAATCCATTGCAAGCATTAGTTTTGCACGAAAAACACTCCTGGGGCTAAAAACGGCCATACTGTCATCAGAATTGTGATGAGGTCAGCACAGTTGGGCACATCTGGGCAAGTGGCTATGGTCGACCACCACCTAGTGTACGGAGAGAGGTACTACACATGCAGTACCAAGACCAAGGAGTTCATGAGGTTTACTGACACCTAGTGTAGGTATAGAGGTACTACACATGCAGTACCAAGACCAAGGAGTTCATGAGGTTTACTGACACCTAGTGTAGGTATAGAGGTACTACACATGCAGTACCAAGACCAAGGAGTTCATGAGGTTTACTGACACCTAGTGTACGGAGAGAGGTACTACACATGCAGTACCAAGACCAAGGAGTTCATGAGGTTTACTGACACCTAGTGTAGGTAGAGAGGTACTACACATGCAGTACCAAGACCAAGGAGTTCATGAGGTATACTGACACCTAGTGTAGGTATAGAGGTACTACACATGCAGTACCAAGACCAAGGAGTTCATGAGGTTTACTGACACCTAGTGTAGGTATAGAGGTACTACACATGCAGTACCAAGACCAAGGAGTGCATGAGGTACTGACCATAGACTGTAAAAAATATGGACAAAGCGTTCCCCGGGTCTAACATGGACGTAAAATGAAGCCTGTTATTCCTGCACTGTAAGTCGCCATCTTTCTAGATCCGTTTGGGCCCAGCTGGCCATTGGCTGGCTCCGTTTGGGCCCAGCTGGCCCATTGGCTGGCCCAGACAACGAGGCGGGACTTCCCCCCTTCTTCTCCGTTGGTTTTTATTTTGACTCGAGTGGGTGGGGACTCCCGATCATAGACTGTAACGGTAGCCACGCCCCTCAGAACATGCGCAACATTTTTTTAATTAATGGGACCATAATTTTCCAAAAAGAATATTATGACATTAGAAATGA
>NC_139716.1:43395820-43400820 GCF_964188405.1 Protomyctophum parallelum
TAATTAATTATTACAATTTAGAGACTAAATGTCTGAAAGAAAATATACATTTTTACATCATATGTTTTCATATTAACTTCATTATTGTATTAATTTCATTAGTATTAATTAGTCTTTAGCCAAATATTTGGGGCCCACTTGTAATACTCTCACTGCCCACCAGTGGGCCCTGGACCGCAGGTTGAGACTTGCTGGTGTATGCACTTAAACATTAGCCTGGTTAATAAACCAGACTAATATCGCACGGATCCGCGGGATATTAGTCTGGGGAGGCTCAGCTTGGATTTCATTTCCAGGGAAACATTTTCTCTTTGACGCAATTGGTCAGAGCTACTGTCAGTCAAAGGTCTCAAGCATTGAACGTCACTGTACCAAAGCCCGCCCATATTGCATACCGTGTCCCTATTGGGCGCCCACGTTCTCGTGTGTAGGAAATGGGCGTAAAATTGAGCCTCTCCAGACCGAAATCCGCCGGTAGGCAATTTTCTTTTGCCAACGGCTGATTCGGTCTGGTTTATTAACCAGGCTACTTAAACATAGGCCTACTTATGCTGCATAAGGACGATCAGCAATAACGATATTAATCATAATGCTATGTAGCATAGTGAATAGCATTAGCATAATAGCAATAATTGCTCATTATGAAACTATATAGCATAGTGATCAACTTATTTATCATGTAGAATTTAGCATGCAACCTTAGATTTCAGACGCAGCCCATGGGGTCGTGTAAGAGTAGGAAGCCAAATGCATGCTGGGAGGAGGGATTTGTGATGCAAACGAGGATGTCTTCCAATCAGAGACTGAGCTATAGTTTAGCCCCGAACGAACAATTTGTATGTAATTGACAACGTGGTGAAGTACTTGTGAACAGCAATAAGCCACGCCTACTACACTACATAGCCCCTCTTTCTCAGCATGACCAACCACAGACCAGTACGGCGGTTGATTGACAATCAATTTTTATAGATTGATACGTTATATAAAACAGCAAATGCTGATGAGTTTGTAATCTCACCTGATCTTAAATATTAATATTACTATTTAACCCATTCTGACCGGGCACCCATTTTGGTGTCAGCATCGTGTTGTGCTTTAGCTATTGAAAAATAGCAGATCTACAAGCTCAGATACGAGCTTGTAGGTCTGCTATTTCTTTGAAAAATCGAAGAGCGACTGACATTTTTTAGAATCTGATCTCAGGTCAGAATGGGTTCATCAGACCAGTGTGTGTCCGGCGGAAACCTCGTATGAATCTGATCTCAGGTCAGAATGGGTTAATATTGATTTAAAACCACGTAACGTTGTTGAGCGGGCTCCCTCAGGGCTCCATACTAGAGCGTAGTAGAGACGGATGCTTATTCGCCGGCGAGATTATATATTGATTACGTTTCACAACACGTGCTCGTAACACTCCGGTGCGGCGAAAAACAACGATGAAAAAAGGAAGTGAAACGTCTGCTGGCTTGTGTTGTCTATGGGAACGCATATTTAAAGAATCCTAATATCTCTGATTCTTCTTTCAGGCTTTCAAAATAAGGCGGTTAACATTGAAGTGAATGGCAGCAGAGTGGCAATCTACCAGATGGCGGTGTCGGGTGAATGAGTTAAGCAAGGGGTTAATGTTAAGAAAGCAATACATTGTAACAATGTCGTATCAATACATTGAAATGATCATTGGCTCATCAGTGGCGGCACATAGAGACTGGGCGGGGCAACATGTGACGATAATATTATATAATTCTTTTCCAAAACATTCCACAGCACATAACAGCACATAACAACCACACCGAGGGGTCTACTGTCTGTCACCTCATAAACACATGAGAAACTGCATAAAATACTAATATTACGGCAACTTTAATATTGTATCGTTGCATCCCTAATGATGATACAGATGTCATATTGCCCCCCCCCCCCCCCCCCCCCCACACACACACACACACTGGATCGATACAGTTGAAATGATTGAATATCTCCTGATGTTGATTGGAATGCACAGGCCATTTCAGATATATATTTTTTTATAATATTTAAATCTCAGATGGCTTTGTAGCCAATAGGATGTCGTCCTCATTGACTTAGATCAGACCTGGGCATTACAGCATTATTTGGCTGCCCCTGGCCGGGCCATGAAAGGTTACTTGAAATTAGAAAATAAAACGTAGGCTACTTTCAAATGTGACCTTATTATGCGTGGACTAAAACGGCATTATTATTTTGAAGCCTGTTTATTCAGGTACACGCAATCTGTGTCCTGCCATGACTGGCATGTGATTGACAACCTGTTACCTTCCTTGTCGTCACCCGTCAAAAACGTCCGCTCATGCCAAAAAAAGAAAGGTGGATGCCGAATGCAGAGGTTTCAACAGAATATGGACTAATAAGTATTTATTTACTGAAGTCAGAGGTAATAATAACCAATATGTAGCCCTGTCTCGCTGAAACTACAGGTCTCGGAATGCCCATATATGTATCCTTTTTCTTTCTTTTTTTAATGTTTTCGGATCGGGTATAGGGCAATAAATGTGTGCTAATTAGAAAGGCCAGGCGGGGCCTCGGGCCAGCACCAGTTAGGGCCAAAATAGGGCCCAGGTATAGGGCCGGGCCTTAATTTTCGGGCCTGTTGAGAACTCTAGTTTTCGCGGCTGCGCTAATAACTTTGGGGCGGGCCCGTCTAGAGTTTGAATAGACAGGTATCAGTCAAAAGGGAGAGGAGGGACGACTGGGGAACAATCAACATCTGGAATATCTGAACAGATCATCTCCATAACTAAGGGTTTGAGGTCAGATGTAGAGTTGCTGGCCGGTAATTGGCCACTCCTGTCTTCGATGTTGATGGATTGATATTGATCAGATGGTGATTGATAAAGATATAGATCGATACTATTGATCGGATTGTGATTGATAAAGCTAGTGGTATAAACGTGTCCAAACCCAATCAAGGATCAAAAATGTGACTCTTGACAAATGACAATCTGACCTAGTTCTTCCTCTGTGCGAGGGAATCAAAGCAGCAACGCTGACAGCGCAGTATGCTAAGTGCTAACACAGTGCATGGAGTCTCATGGCTAACTGTTGGCTGAGACAGTGCACTCTAATCACATGTTAGCTTATAACTTCACTCTAAACCGCAGGTTTAGATTTCAGTATAGGTTAGCTTCACACTCAACCACAGTTTTAGCCTTCTGTTGACTTAGCTTGTATAGCACTCTAAAGAGAAAACCACAGGTTTTAAGTCTTCGAATAGCTTTTAGCAGTGACTTTTGACGTCTCTGCTGACGAAGCAGCTGCATGGGTGTTCCGTATGTTTTGCATTCGGAGAAGGCAAGGCCCGACTTCCCTGCTGCTGCTCCGAGTAGGCGGAGCTAGCCCAACGAAAGAAATCCATGCGGCAAAGTTGA
This sequence comes from Protomyctophum parallelum, assembly GCF_964188405.1. Lineage (NCBI taxonomy): Eukaryota > Metazoa > Chordata > Actinopteri > Myctophiformes > Myctophidae > Protomyctophum > Protomyctophum parallelum. The sequence continues at coordinate 43,399,225 of NC_139716.1, forward strand.
GAAAGCCCCTGCCGTGTGGCAAGAGCGTGCCAAACTAAATTGCTGCAGATTGTTGGGATGTGACGTATGCGCCAGTTTTAACTTAAAACAACGTCGTCGCTGCTGCTGCCGCTGCTACTGCTACGGCTGCAAATTTGGCGTTTGCCTTTAGCGTTAGCAACACCTCTGTAGAACACGTTCTCCCCTAGAGGGGGACATATGCACTCATAAGCGGGTTAAAAGGGTGAAATCACACTTTTATATGTGAAGAAATCAAGCGGTCATATTTCTGGACCAAGATATGAAAATATGTTTGATGTTTTTTCGTAACATTAAATTAACAATGTTCTTTTTCCGTCTTTTTTTCTATTGAATGATGTGAATACGAAGTTTAGGGTTATAAAGGTATGGTTTGGGGTCCAACAGTGGTCCTAATGCACATGTAAGGGTATATTTGGTTTCATGTGTAGGCCTACACTCTCAGAGTCACATTTTAAGGGTCCATTTGGTTCCATGTGTTACAACCGGTAAGGAACCATTCGGTTCCATGTGTACACTCTCAGAGTTACAGACCTGTAAGGGTCCATTTGTTCCCATTCTGGGCCCTGTATCAGACGTTGAGGACCCAGTGTGTTAGCGTTAGCCGTTAGCATCCATTATCGGTTGATGATTTAATTGACATTGTTCTGTGTTTGTTGCCATAGTGACTGAACTGTCCCTTTGTCCCATTGGTAAGGAGGAAGTGTTGCCATAGTGACTGAACTGTCCCTTTGTCCCATTGGTAAGGAGGAAGTGTTGCCATAGTGACTGAACTGTCCCTTTGTCCCATTGGTAAGGAGGAAGTGTTGCCATAGTGACTGAACTGTCCCTTTGTCCCATTGGTAAGGAGGAAGTGTTGCCATAGTGACTGAAATGTCCCTTTGTCCCATTGGTAAGGAGGAAGTGTTGCCATAGTGACTGAACTGTCCCTTTGTCCCATTGGTGAGGAGGAAGTGTTGCCATAGTGACTGAACTGTCCCTTTGTCCCATTGGTGAGGAGGACGTGTTGCCATAGTGACTGAACTGTCCCTTTGTCCCATTGGTGAGGAGGAAGTGTTGCCATAGTGACTGAACTGTCCCTTTGTCCCATTGGTAAGGAGGAAGTGTTGCCATAGTGACTGAACTGTCCCTTTGTCCCATTGGTAAGGAGGACGTGTTGCCATAGTGACTGAGCTGTCCCTTTGTCCCATTGGTAAGGAGGAAGTGTTGCCATAGTGACTGAACTGTCCCTTTGTCCCATTGGTAAGGAGGAAGTGTTGCCATAGTGACTGAAATGTCCCTTTGTCCCATTGGTGAGGAGGAAGTGTTGCCATAGTGACTGAACTGTCCCTTTGTCCCATTGGTAAGGAGGAAGTGTTGCCATAGTGACTGAACTGTCCCTTTGTCCCATTGGTAAGGAGGAAGTGTTGCCATAGTGACTGAACTGTCCCTTTGTCCCATTGGTGAGGAGGAAGTGTTGCCATAGTGACTGAACTGTCCCTTTGTCCCATTGGTAAGGAGGAAGTGTTGCCATAGTGACTGAACTGTCCCTTTGTCCCATTGGTAAGGAGGAAGTGTTGCCATAGTGACTGAACTGTC
>NC_139716.1:43405820-43460820 GCF_964188405.1 Protomyctophum parallelum
GAATGAGGACAGTTTGCATAAAGTGATGGAAAGTGTCATGAATGGCGGACTCATCTTCAAAGTGCTGTCCCATTTCTTTCACAACAATTTGGAGCCCTTGCAGCCTCTCACCCTCAAGCACTTACAGCTGACGTCATTAAAGTCAATGAGGGTCCAGGGCTCAGGGCTTGAGGGAGGCAATTGGGATTGGGCCTTACAGCAGTAAATAGGCTATGGCTCCAGTAGGCTACTGTGAGGTATTCTTCTGTAGGCCTACACAAGAAGAATGCTTCCTCCTCCATCAAAGAACAGATTAATTCGTCCAAAGCAAACTTTTTATAGTTTTGCTAGTGTACAGTAAAGATGTTTGTCTGAATACTTTTGTGTTTGTGTCTAAAACTCTCATACACTATTTTTACAACATGGCTTTAGGCTATATCAGCTGTTCTGTGTGCATGCCGTGATGCGCACACACACATGCACGCACATGCACGTGACATCGTTAAAGGTATATTCAGTGATTTCACTTAATTCAAATATCACTTATTTTTTTGTTTTGTTGTGATAATCCTCTGTACTATAGAGTGTGCTGGCCATATAAGGAGTTCCTCCCTGTCCCCAGTTAACCCCTGGGGGTCAAAAAACCTTAGGTTTCGTTTTTGGCTCTCTATCCTGATTGGATGAAAGGCTTAGGTCCCAGCCAAAAGGTTTTTTGAGTGAAATCACTGAATATACCTTTAAATCGCTGTGGTACCAGTCAAACAAACACCATTACACCACTCTCCGTGTCAGAGCCTTTCTGTGTGGAGTTTGCATGTTCTCCCCGTTCTAGGGTAGGTAGGACTACCCTCACAAAAAACATGCAGTAGTCCTGGTCTCTAAACTACCTCCCCCTGGCCAGCCGGGGCGCCTGATGGAACCGGTCGGAATAACGTGTTCCTTCCACTTCCATGTCCGGCTGGGGAAATTAGTCAGGTTAAAAGAAGCAGCTTGGACTCCTCATGCATAGAAGGAAGCATGAGGTCAGTCCGCTGCCCCCCCCCCCCCCCCCCCCCCCAGGTTGGCTATAGTTTCGCTATTTATTTTAAATCAGTTCAGATATTAAAAAACTGAACTGCTTTTTGGACATAATGAGGTTTCCACCCAGACACTGACTTTGGGCGTGTTCGGAAATACCGCACATGAGCGCACTCACCTATTATCGTAGTTTACATTGCACAGTGCGCTCAGTGCACTATTTCCGAACGCACTCTTTATTCGGACGAACCGGGGCTCACTCATGTTTTACTGACACTCGCTACAACCAATCACGTTCCGGAATTCAAATGAGCCCCCGCCCACCTCACTCTAAAACCCGGCCCAGCGGCCTCGGGAGCCAATCGGACTTCGTATTCAAATGAGTCCTCCCCCCCCCCCCCCCCACACACACACACACACACACCCTCCACCTGGCCCCGCCCCCCTTAGGCTAGAAACCAGTGGTTCCAAAACTTTTTAGCCCAAAACCCAAAACCCAAAATTTAAGAGGCATTGATAGTTTTCCCGGGACCCAAACTAGTGAAAATAGCAGATCTACAAGCACACAACGCATCGCTTTGCACTGCGCTGTGAGCTTGCAGATCGATTATTTTCCCTACTTCTTGAACATTTGTTTTCTAATTTATGGAATTTCTTAAATTGTATTGTAGGATATTTATTCAAGAAATTACTCCAGTCATTTAATTTGTTAAATGACAACAAAACCGTTTTTTTTTTTTTTTTTAATACAACGGTTTTGAAATAATTAACAAGATGTGTAACAAAGCGCCACTTTGGCCCCTACTGCTACTCATAGTCACATATAGGTTAACGCGGACATTGCTGTTCCTCGGAATGGTTGCACCACTCAAAAATGTAAGGGACCCCTAAAAATGGGTCCCACAAATGTGTCCCAATAACTCTAAGGTCCCGTTTGGTAACCAGTGGGATGAGACCTTAGAGTATATGAAACGAACCAATGGTGGTCCTGACCGGTGGGCGGGGCCAGTGCGTGAGCTGCGACGACGCCGTGCATTCTCAGTGAGTTCTTGTGCCGAGGAGCGCGAGACACACTGCAACACACAACAACACATCTAAACTACACAACCCAAACTACACAACAGTAAGTGCATTCTTTGCTATGTTTATGTGCAAACTACATTTATACGAGTATATAAACAAATACACACCACTAACTCACACAGACACAGCATGCCAATGTGTTCCCCTATAGCTCTTCATCAATAATAACGGTGATCTATTTATTGGTGAGTGATCGATAATGTTTGATCAGGTCCAGCTTTATTTAGACTATTGGTTCTTTAGGTCTCTAAAACCCGGACCACCTGAAGGGTCGCCGGTTCGAGTCCCGGCGGGACGTTCATAATGAAAGCAACGCTTTTTTCCCCTCTTTCACAAAGTGACCGTTAATACTAATTATAATGATCCTAACGGTCGGTTATTTTAGCAGCCGTTGTATAACGGCCGCCGCCGCTCCAGACACACATGCTCGTGCTGCTGCTGTTATTGTTATTGTTGTGTTGCGCGCGGAAACGGTTTTTTTTTGTTGTTGTGTGTTTGTGCTGTGTGTGTACGTGCGTGCCCGTACAGTTGTCTGTTTGGAACGGCGTTAGCCACCGTTAGCATGTGTTCAATGCTAGCGGAGGGGGATGGGAGAGCGAGCGGGAAGAAAAGAACATGGAGGAAAACTCTCCATTGTTCTCTATGCAGTTTCACCACGGTTAGCCACGTTAGCATGCTAGCGAGGCTAGCTAACCCCGTCCGCCGTCCATTGTGCTGCAGTTAGCCACGTTAGCATGCTAACACCGGCCGTCGTCCATTATACTGCAGTTAGCATGCTAACGAGGCTAACTGCAGCACGCCGTCCGTTTCTGTTGTAATGGTGTCGTTAGCATGCTAAGCGGTGCTAACAACCCGCCGTTCATTCATATTCTACTGCAGTTAGCACCCGGGCTAGCCGTGCTAGCGATGCTAACAGTCCCATAGAAAATAATAGAAATGTGAGTGAGGCTGCAGTTAGCCTCGCTAGCATGCTAACCGCACCATATAAATGAATAGAAATACGACGTTAGCCTCGCTAGCATGCTAACTGCGCCATAGAAATGAATAGAAATGTGTTTCCATCCATTCATTTCATTCATTTGTTTGTTTTTGGGTTTGTTTTGTTCATTTGTTTGTGTTTTTTGGTTCTTTTTTTCGTGTCTCTCTGCATGGCCTCCTTCAGGTCCGCATGAAGCTGCATTTAAAATGGATTCCATCTGGGGTTTTTTTCTATTTCTTTGTTATTGAAGAAAGAGAAAAGAGAGAGAGGGAGGGGGTAATAATAAATAATTATGGAATGTTTATTTCTGCTCTGTCTCATTGGTTGACGGAATGATGATATTTCAAAGATTGACATGTTTTAATTTGTATTGATTATTATATATTAATTATTCAGTGTAAAGTATGTATTTTGCCCTGCTTGAAAACACTAGGCTTAGTTGGGTTAAAGGGTCATTTCACTCAAATGATGTTCTGAATATGTCTGTAATAGATTAAAAGGTAATTTCACTATAATGTTTTTATTTATGGGAAAAAAAACTGACTAGCAGATCTACAAGCTCACACTGCACTGTGGGATTGTAGATCTGCTATTTCCCCACTGATTTTGCTTGACGCTGTTATGAGCTTGTAGATCTACTATATATTTCACTCTGTTGTAACAGAACATTTCACAAGAAGTTGGTATCAAATACATGCTTCTACAATACACACTGCAGACAGACATGGCCTTATGCATCAGACTGACAGACAGGGCCTTTTTCAGGGTTTTTTAAGATTTGTTTTTGGCTTTTCTGCCTTTATTGATAGATACAAGTGGATATTGACAGGGGAGAGAGAGAAGGGGAGAGACATTCATGCGCTAAAGGTCGTCATGAGCGGGACTCGAACATGCAACGCGCGGTCAGGCCAGCCGCTAGAGGCTATATGTGGCATGTGCCTGGACCACTAAGCCAGCGGGCGCCCCAGACAGACTTGGCCTTATGCAACAGACAGACGGATAGACATGGCCTTATGCATCAGACAGACATGGCCTTATGCAACAGACAGACGGATAGACATGGCCTTATGCATCAGACAGACATGGCCTTATGCATCAGACAGACATGGCCTTATGCATCAGACAGACATGGCCTTATGCATCAGACAGACAGACAGACAGATATGGCTTTATGCATCAGACAGACAGACATACATGGCCTTATGAATCAGACAGACAGACAGACATGGCCTTATGCATCAGACAGACAGATATGGCCTTATGCAACAAACAAACAGACATGGCCTTATGCATCAGACAGACAGACAGATATGGCTTTATGCATCAGACAGACAGACATACATGGCCTTATGCATCAGACAGACAGACATGGCCTTATGCATCAGACAGACAGATATGGCCTTATGCAACAAACAGACATACATTGCCTTATGCAACAAACAAACAGACAGACAGACATGGCCTTATGCATCAGACAGACAGACAGACATGGCCTTATGCATCAGACAGACAGACAGACAGACAGACATGGCCTTATGCATCAGACAGACAGACAGACATGGCCTTATGCAACAGACAGACAGACAGATTGTTAATTGTTACTGTACTTTGTAAACCTTGAGTTGAGAAATATGCTATACCTATAAATAAGTGGATTGGAGTCATACATGTAAAGAACACAGAGGTACAGTCAGACTTTAAGGCCTAAAGGATAACACAATACTTTATTAGTCATAAATGTAATAATGAATTAATAATTTACATTTGGGGGATATCTTTCGCAATAATGAATAAAACATGTTCTAAGACATTCTAATGATCACAAAAAACATATATTAGTTATTTTACTTACTTTTATCAGGGTTCAGAGATTTATAATTTGTGTGAATTTCAGCCTCTGTGGGGGGGGGGGGGGGGGGGGGGTATGTATATGCAAATATCATGACCAATGGCATTGCAATGAACATCAATGGTGACTTTTAGGTGAAAAAAGAACATACAATTTTTTTTAAATAATTATACTATAATTAACCGAATGTGTGTGTGTGTCCGTGTGTGTGTGTGTGTGTCCGTGTGTCTGTCAGAAACAGTGCAGTAACTCCCACTTTTCACACAGGCATTGACCATATGCATATGGAGGGCGTAACAAAGCCCTTTTTTCGATTTGACACATTAATGATTATTAATTAATTTATTAGTCAATTACAAACGCACCCGGCGCAGTACCCTTCACGGGGCAAATATCTCACAACGGGTAAGGACTAGTTTAATTAATTAATTAAAATATGTTGTAGTATTGCAGCGCTGGGTGTTACAGGGTTAAGGGTCAGGACACCCACAATTACCTTTTTCTTAGATTTTAACCAAAACAATGGTATCCTTTCTTTGTGATAGGGAGCAATGCTGTAGTACAGTGGTTTTCAACCAGCGGTCCGGGGACCACCAGTGGTCCTTGAGGGGGTTCCAGGTGGTCCTCGGCTAAATGATGGAGTTGCTAATCAAATTATACGATTATAGATCTTTAAGAGTTCAAATATTATAACATAACATCTGCATAACTTAATTTACAAGTCTACACAATTAGAGAATGTAGAATAAATGTTTTTTTTTTTTGTTTTTTTTACATGATATGAAAATGGTTGAGAACCACTGAGTACAACTACAATTTGCTCATAGGCTTCAACATTGGATTTCAAATTTTGTAGGATTGGCCCATTTCAAACAAATAGCCTGAAATCATGAACGCAGCACGCAATTTACGTGAAATATTTCACAGACTTTCCTACTAGGCTGAGGAATATATCCCACCCTTTTCACATTGGCCTGTTATAGCGCCACCAACAGGTGGATTTTTGTAAAACACATTTTTGGAACAAAATGCCTCAAATCATCCAATTGCCATCCAAGGCGTAAGAAGAAGAAATAGCACCCTTTTCACATTGGCCTATTATAGCGCCACCAGGCGGCCACAACTTGACCTGCCCTGGTGCCCAGAGGGGCACTTTATCTAGTGCCGTTTCTGTAGCACACCACTAAGTTTGGATACTTAACGTTGGTTGATTAGTTAGCCTTTTTGTATACTATAGTGTTTTTTTTATCATTGATTAGTCACCTTTACAACGAGGCATACCTTGTACGTAAAATGTAAAACGGTAGGTATTCACCCCTGCTTTGAGTTTCTTTCTTAGTGGATTGGATGATTGACGCTCAACGACTTGCAGAACACAGAATTATGAAATTACATTTAGTCTGTCTCTCTACCTGTATGTATGTCTGTCAGAAAGGTAAAACCATGGCCTACACCTTCTAATAATAAAAGACTGATAATTAGGGATGCACCGAATATTCGGCCACCGAAACTTCGGCCGAATTGTGACACAAAATGCATATTCGGTTTGGTTGATTTTAGAGCCGAAACCCAATAGTCAAAGAACAGTACCTACTGTTGTTGTGATGACGTGATCAAAATGTAATCATGTCTTTTTCCATTAGCATGTAGCTCTGCAACAAAGGTACCCTGACAGCAATGGTACAAAAATGGGTTATATGTTATATAATATTAATTAATAATACATTTTCGGCTATTCGCTGTTTCCTATATTCGGTTTCGGCAAAGAATTTCCCATTCGGTGCATCCCTATGACCTGTCTGTCTGTCTACTTGCCTGTCTCCCTCTCAACCAGATATGATGATTAGGGACCACAACAGACTGATAATGACCTGTCTGTCTACCTGCCTGTCTCTCTCTCTCTACCAGATATGATGATTAGGGACCACAACAGACTGATAATGACCTGTCTCTCTCTCTACCAGATATGATGATTAGGGACCACAACAGACTGATAATGACCTGTCTGTCTGTCTACCTGCCTGTCTCTCTCTCTCTACCAGATATGATGATTAGGGACCACAACAGACTGATAATGACCTGTCTCTCTCTCTACCAGATATGATGATTAGGGACCACAACAGACTGATAATGACCTGTCTGTCTGTCTGTCTACCTGCCTGTCTCTCTCTCTCTCTACCAGATATGATGATTAGGGACCACAACAGACTGATAATGACCTGTCTGTCTGTCTGTCTACCTGCCTGTCTCTCTCTCTCTACCAGATATGATGCGCAGGGACCTTAACAAGCCGAAGGGCAAGACCTCGGCCTATGCGTTCTTTGTGCAGACGTGCAGAGAGGAGCATCGCAAGAAACACCCCGAACAGTCTGTCAACTTCGCCGAGTTCTCCAAGAAATGCTCCGAGAGATGGAAGGTGTGTGCTCACACACACACGCATACACACACACGCACACCATGCAGGCTTTGACATTAACCCATTCTGACCCGAGATCAGATTCTAAAAATGTCAGTCGTTCTTCGATTTTTCAAAAATAGCAGACCTACAAGCTCGTATCGCGCCACTCGGTGGCGCGATATGAGCTTGTAGATCTGCTATTTTTCAATAGCTAAAGCACGACATGATGCCGACACCAAAATGGGTGCCCGGTCAGAATGGGTTAAAGGACAACTTTAGTTTTTTTCAACCAAGGTTCATGTTTTAGGTTGTTATGAGAGAAAGTAAGAGGTGAGTGTAATCTTTTTTTCATTTGCTGCTTTCTTTCGTTTTAGGGATTTTAGCTGTTTTTTGACAGGGGGGTGGGGGCATTCGAGCACGGGGGCTAAATATGTATTTCTTTACAAAATTGTATAGCGATTTCTTTTTTTTATTCTTTACTATAGTCCTTTACTAGACCCCAAGAAATTACATTTGGCCACAAAAGATCACAGGATATATTGAATGTGTCAAACTGGCAAATTGACCCTAGGACACACAGCGCTTCCCCCAGTAGGCTACCTTCACATTCAGTATAGATCCTGTGATCTTTTGTGGCCAGATGTAATTTCTTGGTCTAGTAGGACTATAGTAAAGAATTAAAAAAAGTAATCGCTATAAAATGTTGTAAAGAAATACATATTTAGCCCCATGCTCGAATGCCCCCGCCCCCCCTGTCAAAAACAGCTAAAATCCCTAAAACGAAAGAAAGCAGCAAATGAAAAAAAGATTACACTAATCTTTTACTTTCTCTCATAACAACCTAAAACGTGAACCTTGGTTGAAAAAAATCTAAAGTTGTCCTTTAATGTCAAAGCCTGCATGGTGTGTGTGTATGTGTGTGTGTGTTAGCACAAACCTTCCGTCTCCATAAAGAGTGTGAGTGTGTGTGTGTGTGTGTAGGAGAGTTCTCGCCGGACACAGGAGTGTTTTCTTTTAGATCACGTTCAGGTGTATAGACTCATAAGAGCCATATTCCAAGTAGATTTCAAGTGTGCCTCTTTCTTAACCCATTCTGACCTGAGATCAGATTCATACGAGGTTTCCGCTGGACAACACACTGGTCTGATTAACCCCATTCTGACCTGAGATCAGATTCTAAAAAATGTCAGTCGTTCTTCGATTTTTCAAAAATAGCAGACCTACAAGCTCGTATCGCGCCACTCGGTGGCGCGATATGAGCTTGTAGATCTGCTATTTTTCAATAGCTAAAGCATAACATGATGCTAACACCAAAATGGGTGCCCGGTCAGAATGGGTTAAGATCACGTTCAGGTGTATAGACTCATAAGAGCCATATTCCAAGTAGATTTCAAGTGTGCCTCTTTCTTAACCCATTCTGACCTGAGATCAGATTCATACGAGGTTTCCGCTGGACACACACTGGTCTGATGAACCCATTCTGACCTGAGATCAGATTCTAAAAAATGTCAGTCGTTCTTCGATTTTTCAAAAATAGCAGACCTACAAGCTCATATCGCGCCACCGAGTGGCGCGATACGAGCTTGTAGATCTGCTATTTTTAAATGGCTAAAGCATAACATGATGCTAACACCAAAATGGGTGCCCGGTCAGAATGGGTTAATACATAATATTTGACAATTTGCCCACATTTCTATACAGCTGTACATTTCTGTACAGTACATTACTGTATGTTGGTTGTACTGTTGGTGAGAAAACAATGTTGCACATTAAGCTAATCATCTGGGACCCCCCATCATTTGGGCCCACACTGGCCTAGGAAGACAGTGCCATTTGTGAGGGGTGCTAGCACCTCCTATTCCCAGCTTTGTGTGTTCTTTGTACCAAATTTGAGATGATTTGATTAGCTGAGCACAGAATATGATGATGTATGACAATCAGAGCGCCCCTCACTTCACACAAGTGTGTGTTTTTTTTGTTTATTATTGGTGTTTCTGTGAATTCTGCAGAGGTTTGAGTTAACTGGGCCATGGGCTCTGTTGTCACGGTAACTTGTATAGTGACTCACTCCCAGTGATAAAAACTGATTTGAAGACATGGGGTAAAAAATATGTATATATTGTTTTATTAATAATTATGTGTATATTTAAATATTTATATTGTTCAGGGACTCACTCCCAGTGATAAGAAGTGTTTTGAGGACATGGCCAAAGCAGACAAGGTTCGCTACAACAGAGAGATGAAGGAATACGTTCCTCCCAAAGGCTTCGGAAAGAGAGGGAGGAAGAGGAAAGACCCCAACGCCCCCAAGAGGCCCCCGTAAGTACTACATGATACTCTGATACTAACCCTAACCACCTACCTACCATACCCAACCATAAGTATACGTTATAAGTTACCATACCATCTTTATTTCTATAGCACATTTAACCCATTCTGACCTGAGATCAGATTCATACGAGGTTTCCGCCGGACACACACTGGTCTGATTAACCCATTCTGACCTGAGATCAGATTCTAAAAAATGTCAGTCGTTTTTCGATTTTTCAAAAATAGCAGACCTACAAGCTCGTATCGCGCCACTCGGTGGCGCGATATGAGCTTGTAGATCTGCTATTTTTAAATAGCTAAAGCACGACATGATGCTAACACCAAAATGGGTTCCCGTTCAGAATGGGTTAAATAACAACAAGTTGTTCCAAAGTGCTTTACAATAAAATAATAAAAATCACAACTTCATTTAAAAACAAACAACATACAGTACACAGTGTCACTTTCAACATCAAAAAGCTCATACTATGCTAGGAAAAGCCAAAGAATAAAAATATGTCTTGAGGCGTGATTTAAACACCTGAAGAGTGGGGGGGGGGGGGGGGGGGGGCTGTCTTATGTGCAGAGGCAGCTCATTCCAGAGCTTATGGGAGCTGCGACTGCAAAAGCCCGGTTCCCTCTGAGCTTCAGCCTTGATTTAGGCACCACCAGGAGAAGCTGGTCAGAGGACCTGAGGGTCCTTGTGGGAACATACGGTTTGAGTAGTTCAGAGAGATAAATGGGTGCCAAACCATTTAAACATTTAAAAACAAAAAGCAAAACTTTGAAATCAATCCTGTGTCGCACAGGAAGCCAATGGAGGGAGGCTAGTACAGGACTAATATGGTCACGCTTACGTGTACCTGTAAGCAACCGTGCGGCGGCATTTTGGACTAACTGTAAGCGAGATATGGAGACCTATATAAGCAGTACCCCTCAGGTCCTCCACTGCTGGCCTGCTCCATGTGCCTACGAATATCACACCCGTGTGAAGTGAGGGGCGCTCTTATCATCATTCATCATCTCATTCCGGCCAATCACAATTTGCGTCCTCACTTTCACGTCTTCACTTTTCTGCCCTCACGTTTGTCTTCAATATGTACTTTACTCAGCCAACAGGGCTTTAATGAGATCATTGCAGATTTGCAAAAAAAGTCTTTTTCAGTCTTGGGATTTATTTTTGGCTTTAAGCCCTGAGCCAATCAGAGCCAATCAGAGCCAAACACGGAAAGCTCAAAAATGGCAAGTAAAAAATCATGGTGAAGCAGCTTTCTTCTTCTACATCGTGGAACAAACTCCCACTATACCTTCGACAGGCAGCCTCTGTAGACCTTTTTAAAGCACAGCTCAAGACATACTTCTACACTTTTGCTCTTAGTTGAGATTTTAAAATCCTTGTTTTTCATGTCCTCGATGTATTGTGTTACTGCTATTATTTTAATGCCTTTTCTTTTCTTTTTGTTTTCTCTATTGCTCTGTAATAAAGCACTTTGAGCTGTATTTTATGTCATGAAAGGTGCTATACAAATAGTTTTATAATTATTAACCCATTTTGGGCAGGAACTCCTTTTGGTGTTAGCATTATGTTATGCTTTAGCTATTGAAAAATAGAAGATCTACAAGCTCATGGCCGCGCTATGAGCTTGTATATCTGCTATTTTTGAAAAATCGAAGAACGACTGACATAGAAACATAGCTTTTTCAGAAAACTGTCAGGATGTAGAAGACATTTTTAGAATCTGATCTCAGGTCAAAATGGGTTAAGAGACCCCCTTAAGTAATATATTACACTAATCTATTACTACAAGAGACCCCCAATATTATATTATTACTATTATAATTATTCATAAAGAGAGGCATCCCTTTGGTAGACTTGTTCCAGTATGAGAACAGATGATGACATACTGCCTCAAATACTCACAGATTGAAGTTCTCAGTTGTCACGACTTTTCTGTAATTTGGATTCCATAGTACAGTAAGCCTGCATTGTCTTCTTTGAAAGCACGTCACGCACCAAAAAACAGCAGATCGTCTCTTTCCGGCTATTAGTTATTTTAACCCATTCTGACCTGAGATCAGATTCATACGAGGTTTCCGCCGGACACACACTGGTCTGATGAACCCATTCTGACCTGAGATCATATTCTAGAAATGTCAGTCGTTCTTCGATTTTTCAAAAAATAGCAGACCTACAAGCTCATATCGCGCCACTCTGTGGCGCGATATGAGCTTCAGAATGGGTTAAGAGATTAGAGTATTTCAGATTGTCAAATTTAGCGATGGAATACATGTTCCAAAGCATTTTTCATGAACACAAGTGGTCTCAGAAATGTCATTAACCCATTCAGGACGGGGAACCGGTGTTTTAATGTTATACTTTAGCTATTGAAAAATAGCAGATCTACAAGCTCATAGCTTGGCATCGAGTGCCACGCTACGAGCTTGTAGAACTGCTATTTTAGAAAAATCGTGAAAATGTGGCGCAAGTCTTTGAATTAGAGCTGGGACTCGATAAAAAAAAAAAATCTAATTAATAAGAGGCTTTGCGATTAATTAATCTAGATTAATCGCATTTTAATCGCATATCAATATTCAACCCGAGAACAGCGAGAAACCTTTTTTTTTAATGTTTTTTGGTATCCCAGTGAATCAATGAATAGTGACTACAGGATACCACTCATTTTCAACATTTTACTGTCATTAATATACCTGTTGTGGAAATAATAATAAAAAGTCACCCCACTCTGTGTTGCCTAGAACTGGAGGTCTGAAAAAAAATTAGTAACAGTAACAAGTACATCTCAGTGACATCACAAAGCTGTACTTACTTCATATTGTTACTGTTTTTTGTCAGACCTCCAGTTCTAGGCAACACAAAATGGGGTGACTTTTTATTATTTCCAGTTTTCAGTACTATAGAAAAGCGCCCAGTGAGAAACGTTCCGCGGTGAAAAAAAAAGGTGCGATTAATTTATCTGTAGTTAATCGCGATAAATTTTTCTGTAGTTAATTAATCTAAATTAATCGCAATTAGTCCCGGCCCTACTTTGAATATTATATTCTTTCAGAGCGAACGTTTTTTAGCTCAAATCTTTGCTTCTGGGGATTCCCTGGAAAGACATATTTTCAGATGGGGGGGCCGGTGGCCAATTTCATATCATTCTGGGGGTCCTTGACATGAAATAGTTTGAGAACCTCAGAACCACTGATGCGGGTTTTTCAGAACACATGATTTAGAAGACATTCTGTAGAATCGGTCTCGGTCGAAATGGGTTAACCCATTCTGACCGGGCACCCATTTTGGTGTCAGCATCATGTTATGCTTTAGCTATTGAAAAATAGCAGATCTACAAGCTCATATCGCGCCACCGAGTGGCGCGATACGAGCTTGTAGGTCTGCTATTTTTTGAAAAATCGAAGAGCGACTGACATTTCTAGAATCTGATCTCAGGTCAGAATGGGTTCATCAGACCAGTGTGTGTCCAGTGGAAACCTCGTATGAATCTGATCTCAGGTCAGAATGGGTTAAAGCAAAGGTGTAAAGCCTCAGTCTGTAATGCAGCACAGTAGCATCATTGTGTTGAATGATAATAATAATACATGCATTAATTACTCACTGATACAGACGCCAGTATTTGAGGCAGAATTCTGTCAGCTGTTCCCATACTGTAACAATGCCTTTTATGAATAATCTTATGAGCATGTGATGATGATGATGTAATGCTGCGTCATGTCAGGATGAGCTAACATACAACACTACCGCTTAACCCATTCTGACCGGGCACCCATTTTGGTGTCAGCATCATGTTATGCTTTATCTATTTAAAAATAGCAGATCTACAAGCTCATATCGCGCCACCGAGTGGCGCGATACGAGCTTGTAGGTCTGCTATTTTTGAAAAATCGAAGAGCGACTGACATTTTTTGAATCTGATCTCAGGTCAGAATGGGTTCATCAGACCAGTGTGTGTCCGGTGGAAACCTCGTGTGAATCTGATCTCGGGTCAGAATGGGTTAAGGTCTGCGTAACCACCTCTGTAACATCGTGTCATTTTTCTTTGTGTGTGTGTGTGTGTGTGACTGTGTGTGTGTGTGTGACTGTGTGTGTGTGTGTGTGTGACTGTGTGTGTGTGTGTGTGTGTGTGTGTGTAGGTCTGCGTTCTTCGTCTTCTGCTCCGAGTACCGCCCAAGCATTAAGCAGCAGTACCCAGGTATAGTCGATTTGCTTGTCTACATAATGACATACAGTCAATTCTCCATTCATTGCTTGTCTACATAATGACATACAGTAAATTCTCCATGCTTGTCTACATAATGACATACAGTCAATTCTCCATTCATTTGCTTGTCTACATAATGACATACAGTAAATTCTCCATTCATCTTGTCTACATAATGACATACAGTAAATTCTCCATTCATCTTGTCTACATAATGACATACAGTAAATTCTCCATTCATCTTGTCTACATAATGACATACAGTAAATTCTCCATTCATCTTGTCTACATAATGACATACAGTAAATTCTCCGTTCATGGTCAATGGCATTTGATGTTTGTGTTAGGACAACATTCTACACTATAGCTGGATTTAGGAAAGACTAACTTTTATCATCATACATCACATTCCGTGCTCATACACACACAAACACACACAACCTGTGTGGGCTAACGGCCCTCAAGAAATGGAACACTAAAAAAATGCAGGGCAGAGGTCTGTGTGACCCATAGACTGTAAAAAATATGGACAAAGCGTTCCCCGGGTCTAACATGAACGTAAAATGAAGCCTGTTATTCCTGCACTGTAAGTCGCCATCTTTCTAGATCCGTTTTGGACCAGCTGGCCATTGGCTGGCTCCGTTTGGGTCCAGCTGGCCATTGGCTGCCCAGACAACGAGGCGGGACTTCCCCCCCTTCTTCTCCGTTGGTTTTTATTTTGACTCGAGTGGGAGGAGAAGACTCTTGAGTGGGAGGGGAATCCCGATCATAGACGGTAACGGTAGCCACGCCCCTCAGAACATACGCGACTTTATGGTCATTATTTTAATTAATGGGACCATAATTTTCCAAAAAGAATATTATGACATTAGAAATGAGACTTTAAACTAGTGACTGGAAGCAGAAAGTATTCATGACCATGTTTATTAAGGTAATACAGTCTAGGTGAAGTTGGGCCAAAATACATGGGCCTCTATGGAGCTATGGGGCTTTTTGGGTCCAGTCCAGCGCCACAACAGGCCATTATATGAACTACCGATTTCAAATGAGGCTTCACGAAATATCTGGCTGACTGCCCCCCTGGTGTGACCGCACCGCTTGCACCACCCTAGCGGCAGCCCTGTGTGTGTGTGTGTGTGTGTGTTACGTCATCATATGACGTCTAGGCTCCAAAAGGAGTAACACATATGTCTACCAGGGATCACTAGGACCCTAACAGTGTCTAATGTGTGTGTGTGTGTGTGTGTTTCTATGTGTGTGTGTCAGCAGGTCTGTCCATAGGAGACTGTGCCAAGAAGCTGGGAGAAATGTGGAGCAAACTCACCCAGTCTGACAAACTACCGTACGAAGAGAAGGCGCAGAAACTACGGGAGAAATACGACCGGGTACGTTTATCCCATTCTGACCTGAGATCAGATTCATACGAGGTTTCCACTGGACACACACTGGTCTGATTAAACCCATTCTGACCTGAGATCAGATTAAAAAAATGTCAGTCGCTCTTCGATTTTTTTCAAAAATAGCAGACCTACAAGCTCGTATCGCGCCACTCGGTGGCGCGATATGAGCTTGTAGATCTGCTATTTTTAAATAGCTAAAGCATAACATGATGCTGACACCATAATGGGTGCCCGGTCAGAATGGGTTAATGGCCAGTTACCTGTGACAGTTTGTGGCTGACCACCGTCTAAAACATTAATGAAGATTCGCAGGTTTCCACACACTTTTAGATCGACATGTTTGCGCCAGCATTGGGCGATTAGATGTATTTCTTGATCGCCTCTTGTCTTGATCGTTTAAACATGACGTCATGTGCCGCTTATCTTTGATAACAAGCTCTATAAGCCCAAAGCTTATTCATACCGGGTTCACGATGAGCCCAAACCTTATTGATACTACATTTGTCATCGGGCTCCATCCCTAGATATGACACTTACCGTGTGTGTGTGTGTGTGTTGTCATGGTTACAGGACATGGTGGCGTACCGCGGGGGCGGTACGTTCTCCCGGGCACCGGGATCTTCAGCTCAGGGTAATGACGATGACGACGACGAGGAAGGTGACGACGACGACGATGACGACGACGATGACGAGTGAAGAGAAAAAAGAAAAACGACAACATGAATGAGTATTTTATTTACTCTGACCACGATTCAACCGAATGAATGATGAGATACTGTGTGTGTGTGTGTGTGTTTGTGTTTGTGTGTGTGTGTGTGCGTCCGTTCGTTTCAGAGTTTAGGCATATTGATAATTGGATAAAAAAAAATCTTTCCAGAATTTAAAAAAACGTTTAGAATCTAAATGAAATTGAATCCTGTATGTTTGGCCGGAGTGACTCATTGGTCTTTATTGTGGACAAAGATTTGGATGACGTTTTTCTGCTACTTTTTGTGTTTCCTGACATTTGTTTTGGTGGGAAATGTCTCTGTTTAACCCATTCTGACCTGAGATCAGATTAAAAAAAGGTCTATTACATCCTGACAGTTTCATTATTAACCCATTCTGACCTGAGATCAGATTCTAAAAATGTCAGTCGCTCTTCGATTTTTACAAAAATAGCAGACCTACAAGCTCGTATCGCGCCACTCGGTGGCGCGATATGAGCTTGTAGATCTGCTATTTTTCAATAGCTAAAGCATAACATGATGCCGACACCAAAATGGGTGCCCGGTCAGAATGGGTTAATATCGAAATCTGAAATAAAGAGTTTGACGATATCTGGAGAATCTGATATCGGAACAACAAAAAGACAACATTGCACATTCCTAAGGCTTTTAATGATAATATAACATAAAAAAAAAACTGTCACGGTATTATAAAATTAAAATGCGTTTTCCATATATTGATGCCAATAAATGATAATTGTAATTAATACAGAGCCAGTTGGAACTCCTGTCACGTAAATGGCTGTAGTGTGCTTTGGTCGTCGCGCTGTGTAAAAGAAGACAAGCCTTTGCTACAACATGCCCCAAAAACATGTGCGTAAGCTGAGTATCTTTGCTTTGGCCGTCATGTTGACCCCTTTTCCACCGGTTGGTTCCCAGTGGGAACCGGTTCAGTTCTTTTTGGATTTTAGTCCATGAGCCAGAGCTCCAAAATTGGTGGGCAAACTATACCCTATATTAAATTGTTTATAGGATCAATACAGGTAAATTAATACATGATAACCCTTCCACAGTAGTAGCTTTATCATATTTTAGACTATTTTGCATATTTTCCTACATAATGCCTCATTTGCATATTTTAAAATGTAAAATTTGTAATACAATAAATCATTGTCTTCGTGTAAGTACTCAATTGGAGAAGTTTCATGGTGATAACAATCTAATATAGGTATGGTTTTGCCTACTCAATTCATAATTAACGTTTCAACTTTGGAGCTCTGGCTCATGGACTAAAAACCAAAAAGAACTGAACCGGTTCCCACTGGGAACCAACCGGTGGAAAAGGGGCCGTTGTGTGAAAGAATGTCTTTGCTTTGGTTCACGACACGTACGTGTGAAGGAATCCTCAATGCAACGTGCCGTGAATATTTTGGCCGTGAGGACGATTTATTTCAGAGACATTTTTTTTTTACCGGAACACACTTTTTTATTTCAATGCAGTTCTCGAACCACGGACAGATTCAAAGTCTCGTTGGAAGGTCAACTCTTGTTAACGATAAAAACTATATAAGAGGGTTTGATGATGGATCATTAAACTATATAAGAGGGTTTGATGATGGATCATTAAACTATATAAGAGGGTTTGATGATGGATCATTAGAGTCAAGCAGCCCCTGAAAGGTCTCGGGACAAAAAATAATAATACAAATGTTAATTTAGAATTCACGTAATTTGACCAAAATATAATTAATACTTAATCGCACAACGGACGGTTGCATGGTGAAAATGTTAAATCTACAAGCTCACAACCCGTCTCGTTGTGAGCTTGTAGATCGGTGCTTTTCAGTGCAAAGAAGTAGGCATAGTGTGATGATGTCAAAACTCTGTGTGTGTGTGTGTGTGTGCGCGTGTGTGTATGTGGGTGCGTGCACATGTCTGTGTGTGGGAGGGTGTTTGTGTGTGTTTGCGTGCGTGTGTGTGCATGTTAGAAGTCATCACATGTTAAAGACTGGCCAATCATTGGCCAGGATAGTAGTTAACTCCGCCCCTCCTTCCCCCATCACCATGTATGGTTACTTCCTGTAAGCGGTGTGATCACCATGGCAACCTTGATGTTTTTATTTTTTTTATTTTTTTCGGGTGGAAAAGTTCTTTGTGTTGAAACTCCACCGACTGTAGACAAAACCTTTTCTAATAAAAACTTAACAAATCCAAAACCTTCTGGAGTCATTATTATTGTTGTTGTCATTTATTTTGATCTGCGCTTTCCAAATGGCATTCAGCGATCAGCGCAGATGAGCTTAATCCGCCAATCGAGTCACCCACGTGTTGCGATGGAGCCAACTGAAGGTTAAGTATAGCCTATCACTTCTCACGTGAGGTTTAAGGCCTATTCATAGTCTGGATTTTCGGTGGTGAGGTGACCACCGCTCCGGTGGTGAGCTGACCACCGGAGCTGAAATAACGTTGAGCGGTGGTGAGTAAAAACAGGGAGAAGGGCTGGAGCGGTGGCAGTGGTTTGCTCTTCACCGCGGCTCGTGACGTCATGTTGTAGTTCGGTGGTCACCCCACCACCGTAAAACCAGACTATGTATGAGCCTTTAGGGTGAGGGTTTGAGATAGGTTGTAGTTGTAGGACTAATGACTGGTCTATTCTAAACCAAAGTACTGGACCAAATTCAAAATGTGGCACCTGGAGCCAACCACTGTAAAACAGACGACGTCAAAGTGCTTGATCGCATAAGTGTCTGATTCTAGATCTCAATCTTTTTTTTGATTAATTATTGAGCACTAATCGGAATTGTAAATTGAGTAATGGACATGGCAAGATGTTCATGTGATATATTATTAATATATTATAAATTAAAAGTGTGACATTGGAGTTGGCATGATACTTAAAGGGGGATGTTTGTGTGTGTGTATGTATGTATGTATATATATATATCTCCCTGCTCTTAATGTTTAACCCATTCTGAACGGGCACCCATTTTGGTGTCGGCATCATGTTATGCTTTAGCTATTTAAAAATAGCAGATCTACAAGCTCATATCGCGCCACCGAGTGGCGCGATACGAGCTTGTAGGTCTGCTATTTTTGAAAAATCGAAGAGCGACTGACATTTTTAGAATCTGATCTCAGGTCAGAATGGGTTCATCAGACCAGTGTGTGTCCGGCGGAAACCTCGTATGAATCTGATCTCAGGTCAGAATGGGTTAATGTTTAATGATGGTTGTATAATTGTACCGATCAGGAAGAGAAATGTAGCAGAGCCCAACGCTAGATAAACTATTATATGCACACTTGTAAGCCGGTCCTATGCGGGGTATCCGGACGTAAAAAAACGAATTCTCATTCTATTATAATTTATAAATATTGTTCAATCTATTGGTGAGTTATCTGACTGAACCTTCTTTTGTCATGCTAGGCCTGTGCCCGTCGGTAGGCCTGTGCCCGCCGGTCACTGGCCTACTTAGTTTGGGAATGACTTTCACGACTGAAAAGCAGTAGTGTAATGTCAGTGGCGTGCACAGATGTTCCCCTGCCCTTTTGGCAGGGGAACCCCTTTTGGTGTTAGAATTTTGTTATGCTTTAGCTATTGAAAAATAGCAGATCTACAAGCTCGTAGCGCGCCACTCGGTGGCGCGCTACGAGCTTGTAGGTCTGCTATTTAAAAAAAATCGAAGAACGACTGACACAGAAACATAGCTTTTTCAGAAAACTGTCGGGATGTGGAAGACATTTTTAGAAACTGATCTCAGGTCAGAATTGGTTAAGGCAACCGGCCGGTTCCACGTGCTAGGTGCCCTTTTTTCACTTGAGCACCTGCCCCTCTAAATGTCTGTGCACGCCACTGTGTAATGTGATTAGGTTTTCGGTACCACAGCAGTCCAGGTGGGGGGTCCTCACTGGCAGGTGAACCAGGAGGATACGACGCTACGTCCTCCCGGTGGGGGCTCCTCACTGGCAGGTGAGCCAGGAGGATACGACGGCACGTCCTCCCGGTGGGGGCTCCTCACTGGCAGGTGAGCCAGGAGGATACGAAGCTACATCCTCCTCCAGGTGGGGGCTCCTCACTGGCAGGTGAGCCAGGAGGATACAACGCTACGTCCTCCTCCCGGTGGGGGCTCCTCACTGGCAGGTGAGCCAGGAGGATACAACGCTACGTCCTCCTCCCGGTGGGGGCTCCTCACTGGCAGGTGAGCCAGGAGGATACGACGGTTCGTCCTCCCGGTGGGGGCTCCTCACTGGCAGGTGAGCCAGGAGGATACAACGGTTCGTCCTCCCGGTGGGGGCTCCTCACTGGTAGGTGAGCCAGTTCAGTGCACAACAGTAGTGACAACACCACATAACATGACTCCCACACACACACGCACACAGCGTTTGATTTTTATATGGAATTTAATTTCAATAATTGAATTATTTAATTGCATTTAATTCATATAAGTATTAATCATACAATAACCTTTAAAACACCACATCTGGCTAAATTTCTGTCAACATAAGGTGTGTGTGCGTGGGGTGTGTGTACGGGCTTGGATACAGTTGGCTTGTTACAATATAATTGATATTCATATTAACATACATAAATAGAAAGCCTGCCCTTCGTGTGTGTGTGTGTGTGTGTGTGTCGTTACCCTGATTATACAGAATTAATATGAAACCAACTGTTTCTCAATATGTGGTGTGGGGCCCACCAAGAGGTCGGGTGTAATTTAACCCATTCTGACCTGAGATCAGATTCTATAAACGTCTTCTACATCCTGACAGTTTTCTGATAAAGCCATGTTTCTATGTCAGTCGTTCTTCGATTTTTCAAAAATAGCAGACCTACAAGCTCGTATCGCGCCACTCGGTGGCGCGATACGAGCTTGTAGATCTGCTATTTTTAAATAGCTAAAGCACGACATGATGCCAACGCCAAAATGGGTGCCCGGTCAGAATGGGTTAAAAGGCTCTTATTTGTATGCTGGTTTAAAACTCCACACCGGTGACACATCTAGATAGGTCACTAGTTTCAATATAACAGGTAAATAACCAGTGGAAATAAGTGACTGAACTCGGCATAACTTATCTATATAGGTCACTGCATTCAGCATAACACCATGTAACCTATATCTAGATATGTCAAACTATAGTTTCAATATGACACGGTTAAACACATTGCCTGCCATTGCCTGAGATCTCAGTCAATTGAAGCCTAATTTTGATACCGACGCTCACTGCCATTGACTGAGATCTCAGTCAATTGAAGCCTAATTTTGATACTGACACTCACTGCCATTGACTGAGATCTCAGTCAATTGAAGCCTAATTTTGATACCGACGCTCACTGCCATTGCCTGAGATCTCAGTCAATTGAAGCCTAATTTTGATACCGACGCTCACTGCCATTGCCTGAGATCTCAGTCAATTGAAGCCTAATTTTGATACTGACACTCACTGCCATTGACTGAGATCTCAGTCAATTGAAGCCTAATTTTGATACCGACGCTCACTGCCATTGACTGAGATCTCAGTCAATTGAAGCCTAATTTTGATACCGACGCTCACTGCCATTGGCTGAGATCTCAGTCAATTGCACTTTTATAGTGCATCCGGTCGAGCGACCCATAATGCTACTCACGTTAGCCTGTTAGCTAGCTGTGTTGTTAGCACAACACTGGATCGTCCATCTTAGATCGCCTATCCATTTCTTTCAACTGCTTTCTACTGCTAACTGACAGGAAATGGCGGCTTTTCAAAATAAGAGCTCAAATTTTAAAAAAATGCGGGCAGTATTAGATCCTAATTTTTCAATAAATGCTGACAGTAATTAGATCCTAATTTTTCAATAAATGGTAGCAGTAAGTTACCAGTGGAAACCCATCTAGATACGTCATATTCAGCATAAAGCCATGTAACGTATCCATATAGGTCACTGAATTCAGCATAACACCATGATGTGACCTATCTGGATATGTCACTAGCTTCAGCATAACATCAGTGACCTATCTTAATAAGTCACCGGTCAACCAGTGACCAACCACAATAGTTTCTTGTGATTTGAAAAACACATATTTCTGGTTTAAATTGAACCAATCGGAGTGAGTGTGAAGCATGTTTAAAAAAAGAAAACCGTCCAATAGACTGACACCATGCTAGACAGGAACGCCCACAAATGTCAGTTATGTCGCATCCGGTTTTAGCCCGGGGGTAAGAATGTTCTATGGCTGTCAATGCAACTCGGTCCAATCCTTAATCACATACGGACAAACATCTATGCTGATAACATCTAACTTGCAGAGGTAGCGTGCCTTGTCCACGCGGGCAACAGATCTTTCAACGTATGGCATTGCAAATACGTTTGATAATCGCTACTCTGCGCAATATTGTTTTGGAAATGCCGCAAATTGCATTGCAGTGAACGAGAGCCAATCACAACTTCCCCCCCGGGGGTGGGCGGAGTCACAGCTTTACGCCCTGAATACGCACCGTGGTGTCAGCCTATCACCTCCACAGTATGTATTTACCACATTAGTCCACACGGTGGCGTTGTTTTACATAATGTGATCAGTGCCATGTCATTACACTCACTGTCCACATGGGGTGTGTTTTACATAATGTGATCAGTACCGTGTCATTACACTCACTGTCCACATGGGGTGTGTTTTACATAATGTGATCAGTACCGTGTCATTACACTCACTGTCCACATGGGGTGTGTTTTACATGTGACCAGTACCACTTCAGTCCACACGGGGCAGTCGTGCTCCTTTGTCCGTCGCTGGGATGCTCTTTACTTGTTACCTCATCACATCCTCTACAGACAGGAAGTGGAGGATGTTGTTGTTACCATGGCGATCGGGACCATTCAAACAGGAAGTGACGCTTGACCCCTTGAGCCTCCGTAGTTCTGCGGTTTTAGTTGGCGTTTTAGAAAGCGTCCGAACCCGGAACCAGCCTGTAGTTCTCATTACTAGTACAGCAGGTATCACTGTTGCCCCTCCTGCTGGCTGCAGAAGGAATTACACTCCATTCGAGTCAAAAGGTTTTTGACCGTAATTTTACACTTGATTTGATTACGTCAGTGAACACGTTATGCTTTCAGTCGCTGGCTTAGAGTCCTCTTTCAATCATCATGATATGAGCTGTTTAATACGTTATAAATACTTTATGCTTCATGGAATGTGTTTAATAAATGATGGTCCATTCGGAAACTCTGTAAATCCCAAGATGGTGGATTGGAATTGGCTGAAAAAAAGCAGCTTTAAAACTGGTCTGTAGAAACCATGACGGCTACCTTCATCCACATTATTTTTAAGTCTATGGTTGAAGGAGTGCATTGTGGGACTTGTAGTCAGTCCATGGTTCGAACATTTCATACAAAATAAAACAAATATATATATATACAAAAATAAAATAGTTAAATTTAGAGTACAGATTAAGGGTTAAATGTCGAGTCGAGAATACAGATAAGATAAAGGGGAATGTCTTTACGTTAAGGGCTAAAAGTTAAATAGAGAAGGTAAGGAAGGGTTAAGTTGAAAGGATAACATAGGGAATTGTGGGTATTGTATGCCTGTCCTGCTGTTATAGGGGACAGGACTTGTAGTCCATGGTTGAAGAAGAGCATTGTGAATGTTGAATAGAAAGCTCTGGGGCGTCTGTATCTCCGTAGACATAGAAAGGTAGACGCCTCCTTCGGCTCTATGGGGCGTCTGTATCTCCGTAGACACAGAAAGGTATAGATACCTCCTTCGGCTCTGGGGCGTCTGTATCTCCGTAGACACAGAAAGGTATAGATACCTCCTTCGGCTCTGGGGCGTCTGTATCTCCGTAGACATAGAAAGGTAGACGCCTCCTTCGGCTATGGGGCGTCTGTATCTCCGTAGACATAGAAAGGTAGACGCCTCCTTCAGCTCTGGGGCGTCTGTATCTCCGTAGACACAGAAAGGTAGACGCCTCCTTCGGCTCTATGGGGCGTCTGTATCTCCGTAGACATAGAAAGGTAGACTCCTCCTTCGGCTCTGGGGCGTCTGTATCTCGATGCAAGGCAAGCTTCTGTGGCGCACTCGGACGCTTGCCGAGCAGTAGTCCCTTTGAGTGGCAGCTTGCCTTCTGCACTTCTGCTTGACTTGCGACGTCCCTGCAGTGGCCAACGAGGTCGCTCCAATGAACCGCAGCGGCCAATGAGGTCGCTCGCTTCCATGAGGCATCTAGGTTTTGATCACAGACCAACCAACCACAGCCAATCAAACACAAGCCTCTGTTTGTTTGTTGTTGTTGTGTGTTGTCATGGCAATCATTACGTGCAGGAGGAACAGGGGATTGTGGGAAGTGTAGTCCTTATGGGTTGTTGCGTACCTCCCTGAAGAGTCAAGTCACACCCACTGAAACCAAAACACGCGCGCACACACACATGCACGCGTACACACACACACGCACACTAGCATCTAGCATTGTCAGTATTGACACAAATAAATAAATACATTAATAGTAGGCCTACATAAGCTTTAACAAGTGAATCGTACAGTCTCACATCAATCAATCATGTATAGTAATACTAATAATAATGATAATAATAATAAAGATTCATAAATAATAAGCAATCATCTCATCAGAACTAAACTTTTTTTGTCTTTCTTTGCAGTCTTGGTCCCCCCCCCCCCCCCCCCCAACAAAAAGAAAGAAAAAATAACACAAATACACACCGACCCTTGTACCCAAAGACAGTTAAAGAGGTGAGACAGGTATCTCTGTCAGACAGACAGGTCTATCTGTACTGGAGGTGAGACGGGTGAAGAGGTGAGACAGGCATCTTTCTGTCAGACAGACAGGATTCCCATTATGATATCTGTTAACATCTGTCGCCATGGAGACGATGGCAGGTCTGTCAGGTTTCGTCCAATCACAGCCTGTCTCTGTCAGGTTTCGTCCAATCAGAGTCTGTTTCTAGCAGGTATCATCCAATCAGTCTGTCTCTGGCAGGTATCCAATCACAGCCTGTCTCTAGCAGGTTTCGTCCAATCACAGCCTGTCTCTGTCAGGTTTCGTCCAATCAGATTCTCTCTCTAGCAGGTATCCAGATGTAAGGTCCACTCTGTTCTTCTATCACTGATTTGGCCAACATGTAAACCTCCTCGAAGCTGTCTCCTTCAACCATGGCTATGGAAACACAGTTAAACACGGTTAAACATGGGTTATAACCTCCTCGAATGGTTCCATTTGAACAGTTACAGACCTATAAGGGTCCATTTGGTAATTATCATTTAGCTGGGGACACCCTGGAACTCTCAAGGACCCCTAGTAGTTTACCTATAGGCCTAGTTTAGGCCCTATTTAGGGTATATAGGTTATAGGGTACATCGTTTACCTGTGAAACACTCTAGAAAGTCTTGTTCCAGTTTGATAGCTCTGTCCAACGCTTTCCTGGCCTGGTCTTCTGAAAGACGTTTATTGAGGTCCCTGCACGCACACGCATACACACACACACACACACACACACACACACACACACAATTTGAATATTCACCTTTCAATATAATATAGCGTTACAGAGACTCGCCACTCACCCAAACACATCTGTTTTTACTAAAACTACAACATGACGTTACTGAGCCTCGGTGGTAAGAGACTCACCCAAACATATCTCTCTGTATTTACTAAAACTACAATATGATGTCACTGAGCCGTGGCCCGTGGTGATAAGAGACTCACCCCAACACATCTCTCTCATTTTACTAAAACTACAACATGATGTCACTGAGTAAGAGACTCTCCGCTCACCCCAACAAATCTCTGTTTTTACTAGCCACCGTTTCGGTAGTCACCTTATCACCTAAAACGGGAGTATGAATATTTAACCCATTCTGACCTGAGATCAGATTCATACGAGGTTTCCGCTGGACAAACACTGGGTCTGATGAACCCATTCTGACCTGAGATCAGATTCTAAAAATGTCAGTCGCTCTTCGATTTTTCAAAAATAGCAGACCTACAAGCTCGTATCGCGCCACTCGGTGGCGCGATATGAGCTTGTAGGTCTGCTATTTTTCAATAGCTAAAGCATAACATGATGCCGACACCAAAATGGGTGCCCGGTAATTTGTGGATTCAAATAATGTGTGTGTGTGTGTGTGTGTGTGTGTGTGTGTGTGTGTGTGTGTGTGTGTGTGTGTGTGTGTGTGTGTGTGTGTGTGTGTGTGTGTGTGTGTGTGTGTGTGTATGTGTATGTGTATGTGTGTGTGTGTGTGTGTGTGTGTGTGTGTGTGTGTGTGTGTGTGTGTGTGTGTGCGCGTGTATGTGTGTGTGTGTGTGTGTGTGTGTGTGTGTGTGTGTGTGTGTGTGTGTGTGTGTGTGTGTGTGTGTGTGTGTGTGTGTGTGTGTGTGTGTGTGTGTGTGTGTGTGTGTGTGTGTGTGTGTGCGTGCGTGCTTACAGTATGTTCTGCAGTGATCGAGGTCGTATGAAGATGGCGATGGGTTGAAGATGAGCAGCCTGGAGTCTCCTCACTGCGTTGGCAGAGACGTCCAAGATGCAGTGTTTACCCTGCTGTAACACACACACACACACACACACACACACACACACACACACACACACACACACACACACACACACACACACACACACACACACACACACACACACACACACACACACACACACAGTACAATTTCACAATTTACAATGTAATCACAAACTTTTGTAGGGCCGCAATTGAGCCGTTAGGCCAAGCCCTTCATTTAGCCAATTAAAATGCGTACTTTTTCACCATGTGATGTGTGTGCAACGTTTCACAACTTTCGCATTTGCATTCGGCGGAGGTATGGGTTTGTTTTGGTTAGGCCGATTGGCTGAAGGGGTTGAGGTATGCGTTTGTTTTGGTTAGGCCGATTGGCTGAAGGGGTTTGCATTCGGCGGAGGTATGCGTTTGTTTTGGTTAGGCCGATTGGCTGAAGGGGTTTGCATTCGGCGGAGGTATGCGTTTCTTTTGGTTATGCCGATTGGCTGAAGGGGTTGTCTGATCCTCACAGCCCTCTACCATGTTGCCAAATGTTGTGAAAAACCATAGCTCAGAACTGCTAAAACGGCGTATTTTGTTTTTACGATAACAAAAGGGGTCTACGCACTTTGGGCTTGACCCCTAATAATAAGTACATTGAAACTATAGGTATACACTGTCTGTCTGTCTGTCTGTCTGTCTGTCTGTCTGTCTGTCTGTCTGTCTGTCTGTCTGTCTGTCTGTCTCACCTGTTCAGCCACCATTCTCACGCTCTCCACGGAGGTGCCATACAGGTGGTTGTTGTATTGACCCGCCTCTATGAAGCGATGTGATTGGATGTCTCTCTCCATCTGTTCCCGTGACGACACAAAGTGGTAGTCCCGCCCATCCACCTCGTACTCTCTCTGGGGGCGAGTCGTATCTGCAGACACATGGAGAGAGAGAGAGAGAGAGTAAAGTATTATTTTTTAAATTCCCATAGAGCAGTGGTTCCCAAACTGATGATAATAGTGATAATAATAGTGATAATAGTGAGTCTTACGGGGGACACAGGAACCAAACTTGTCGGGGAACTCGGACAACAGATCGTCATTCACTCTGTCCTTGGTCGGCCCCAGAATGATGATCGGTCGAGCGTAATCCACTAGACACAGAGAGAGAGAGAGAGAGAGTTATGGGAGTTATATGGCCTCATTTATCAATTCTGCCTTAAAGGACCACTTCACCACTTTTCAACCTATCTTCATATACTAGGTCCTCACTAATAATCATGAAAAAATGGCGCAATTTGTTTCTACTCGGTCTGTGTCTCATAGGAGGGCTGTGGGCAGTTCAGAAACCGTCCTCCAGTGACATCATCGATGGGGAATACAAGCTAATAGAAACTGCAGGCTTTCTAGTCCTGAAAAGTTGCAATGCGAAAATGGAAGCCATTGTTCTCATAATAATGTAATCTAAACATCTTTGTAAAGAAATCTTAAAAAAAAAAAAAAAAAAATCTGCCTAATGATGATGTCACTGGAAGACGGTTTCTAAACTGCCCACAGCCGTCCTATGAGACACAGACTGAGTAGAAATAAATCGTGCCATTTTATCATGATTATTAGTGAGGACCTATTATATGAAGAGGTTGAAAAGTGGTGAAGTGGTCCTTTAACCCATTCTGACCGGGCACCCATTTTGGTGTTGGCATCATGTTATGCTTTAGCTATTTAAAAATAGCAGATCTACAAGCTCATATCGCGCCACTCGGTGGCGCGATATGAGCTTGTAGGTCTGCTATTTTTGAAAAATCGAAGACACTTTTAGAATCTGATCTCAGGTCAGAATGGGTTAATAATGAAACTGTCAGGATGTAATAGACATTTTTAGAATCTGATCTCAGGTCAGAATGGGTTAAATTCGATTGTGGGTTTTGGCCTACGCCCACGTCAACGTGCCGTTTAACAAGTGATCCTATACAGCTGGGCCTATAGCGTCAATTTGGTCAAAGCTTTGATAAATGTCACGGCTGAAACCGACCGTCATTTAAATAACACGTCCTTGAATATTCTATATTTCACGACATGAACAACTGGAATACGACAAAATGCACCTACTGTACTTGCAAGTGTACATAATACATTTGGCACAGTGGAAAGAAACATCATGTTTGCCAGTATAGGATTATTCCGTGTGGGTACAACGTTTGTCAAGTAGTAAGTAGTAGTAGGCTACATTAATCACACATCACAGTTACATTGTCATGAATGGAATTGGGTTTCTAGGTTAATTGAATGAATCCATTCTTAAGAAGTGCGCGCGGGGCACTTTAAATCATTCATGTGTGCGATCCACAGTGAGTTGTAACTGCTGTTGAGTGACGCCACGTTAATGAGAGATAGCCTGGCAAGGCAGGCATAATCAACATTCATGGATGAATGCATAAACATATGGATGAAGGCCGGTGTGTGCTGCTGGGTGGATGGATGGTACTTATATCTCACTTATACTTATATCTCATAAACATATGGATGAAGGCCGGTGTGTGCTGCTGGGTGGATGGACGGTACTTATATCTCACTTATACTTATATCTCATAAACATATGGATGAAGGCCGGTGTGTGCTGCTGGGTGGATGGATGGTACTTATATCTCCGGTCTCTTTGGCCCAAATTAATCCACAGTATGGAGATATCACCTGCACTCGGCACATGTTTGGAGCGTGTGGTTTCTATCCTTCTATCCTTCTACCCATTCTGACCTGAGATCAGATTCATACGAGGTTTCCGCCGGACACACACTGGTCTGATGAACCCATTCTGACCTGAGATCAGATTCTAAAAATGTCAGTCGCTCTTCGATTTTTCAAAAATAGCAGACCTACAAGCTCATATCGCGCCACTCGGTGGCGCGATACGAGCTTGTAGATCTGCTATTTTTAAATAGCTAAAGCATAACATGATGCCGACACCAAAATGGGTGCCCGGTCAGAATGGGTTAACGCAGGTTCTACATAACTCCGGAGGACTTGGCCTGTACTGTATATACGTTAGGAGACCTCACTGTCCATGCTTTTTTTTTCTTTAACAGCGGTGCCCGCTGGTCCCGACTCCCGAAAATGCTCTCGCATAAGCGCTCAGCGGCAGCCTAGTCTGGTCTGGTGATCCAGATCTGCAATTTATCTGAATGACTGTTAAAGCACTTATTTAAATGGCCTGGGTGAAGAATGATTAAGCGCCTAACTTATAGCCTACCATTTGCAAATACGCAAGCTATGCTTCTCATTGTCACTTGGACATAAAATGTCTAAATGTAAATGTTATATTATTACAGGGATGTTTTTATAGGCATCCCACTGCGCTCCCGTGGTCAAAATCATCTTGCACATACATACGCACTCGCATACGTTTTAACGGAGCCAAAGCACTGTTTGATTAAGCATCTAATTTGTAACATTGTAAACGTGTTATATTGTTTTTATTGTGCAATTGTAATTGCTTGTGTAAGTTGGAAATATCCTACCAATTTCATATGACATATTGTCGATATATACTTTGACTAAATATATGTATTATTTATTAGATTTATAGTGAGTGCATTATGTTTAGATGCCTGTCAGCTGGTCAGACAATCCGCTTTGTCTACGACAGAAAAATAGTGGAAGCTGGAATGATAAATGCCGGAAATGGCGGTGATTTCGCAGATTGCCCATTTTTGGGTGTAAATCGCATTGATAAATGAGGGCTATAAAATGTGTATAAATACATGAATAAATTAAGAGCATTTAACCCATTCTGACCTGAGATCAGATTCATACGAGTTTTCCACTGGACACACACTGGGTCTGATGAACCCATTCTGACCTGAGATCAGATTCTAAAAATGTCAGTCGTTCTTCGATTTTTCAAAAAAATAGCAGACCTACAAGCTCGTATCGCGCCACTCGGTGGCGCGATATGAGCTTGTAGATCTGCTATTTTTCAATAGCTAAAGCATAACATGATGCCGACACCAAAATGGGTGCCCGTTCAGAATGGGATAATAAAGTGTATAAATAAAGATGTTTAATTAGACTGACCTTCAGTCTGGATGACCAACTCGTAGCTCTGAATGAAACCATCTGTACCTGGAAAAACAACACAAACACACACAGTATATGAGCGTCTGCTAAACGCCTAAATTGTGAATTGTAAGAAAATTACAAAAATGTTGTACAAAATGCCTCGGGTCATGGACGCAGCTTCCGATTGCCCGCACACGCTCGCGCGCACACACACACACACACACACACACACACACACACACACGTTTTACCTTTATGGTTGATTCTGGACCATTCCTTTCTCTCCACTCTGTTAGAGAGAGAGAGAGAGAGAGAGAGAGAGAGAGAGAGACACACAGACACAGACAGACAGTTTTCCATTACAATTGGTCATAAATAATAACAAAATCAAGATTGTAAATTTGCGATGAAAATGCTTTCAATCTGGTGCACTTTGAGGTCAAAATTAAGAGGCTATAAAGAACTACACATATCATATTAGATTATTATGATATTTACTGTGCTATTTGCCAACATCAATTCCAGCAGGGCAGAACACATCCTGGCTATAGGGGCCCAATAGCCTGCAGGTATAGAGGGGTATGTGCGTGTCCTCATCGTACCTGGAAGTTATGCGGGAACGCCCACTGAGTGGCAAAAAAGTAGTTTCTGGCCTCGACAGGCTGATTCATCCAAACAGAAAAGTCTGTCTGATTGCATTAAACAATGTTATTTTTCTAACTGTCAGAGTTTGGAAGTGCTTGTTTTCAATGGAGGGTCTCGCCCCTCCATACCTCTCTGAGCTCCTCCACCCCTACTCTCCCGCCCGCTCCCTCAGGTCAGCTGACCTGATGCTGCTAGAGGTCCCGAGGGCGAAGCGGAAGCTTAGAGGGGACAGAGCTTTTTCAATCGCTGCCCCCAAGCTCTGGAATGACCTTCCCCTGCAACTTAGGCAGGCCCCCTCTCTGGCCACTTTTAAAACCTCACTGAAAACGCACTTTTATTCTTTGGCTTTTAACACAGCATGAGACCTCTGTTCCTGAACTTGCTTCCCCCCCCTCCTTTTCTTGTTTTGTGTGTTGTCTTTGTATTCTGTGTTTTTAGTCTATGTGTTTACTTACTGTTTTACCTATGTACTGTACAGCACTTTGTGGCAGCTATGGTTGTTTTAAATGTGCTATATAAATAAAGTTGAGTTGAGTTGAGTTGAGAATAACACAACATGTTGCTGCCTCCTGCATCATGTGACATTTAGAAACAGGTGTTACGGCAGGACGTTTGAGTGATTTCCAACGAGTGCTTTCAAACTCCAACACTCCATAAATGCTGCTCAATGTTTTGCCACTCAGTCTACTGTAGATGACGGGGCGTGTCCTGATGGGAAAATCATGCATGTGCATAATTATACTCTCTATATGGAAGATGTTGTATACATGGACATTTTTAGACGCGGATACGAATCCTGCCTATACCAGCTTTAAGTTGAATCAAGGCCAGCCTATCATCTATCTATTCAGCCATCAACCACAAAGATATGAATTAATTAATTTGGCTGGATTTATGATTAGGCTAAATTGAGACGTCACAATTCAATGAAATTGAATGTAACACACAGGTTAGGTTAGGTTAGCTTAGCTTAGCTAGGACGTGTCTCCCTCCCCTATCAGCACAATGTGAGGAATAAATGTGCTCGCAAAGCGTGCACGGGTGAACAAACGATTCATAATTCAAAGCACAAGTTATCAACATGTCAAGCATGTTCTATTTATGTGTAGGCCTATTACCATAGCAAGCGCCAAGCGGGTAGATGTGAGGGGAAAGTGGGCGGCGGGAGCCATTTCATGAGAGAGAGAGAGAGAGAGAAAGCAATAGAGAGAGACAGAGCGACAGAGAGAGACGTGGAGAGAGAGAGAGAGAGAGAGAGAGGAGCTGGCCGCGTATGATGATCAGTGATCACAGGCTATCCAGTCTCCCACGTAATTTTGGCGTTGTAATATCTTTGCCGCACCGCACAAATATATATATATATATATATATATATATATATATATATATATTCTTGTCTGGTGAATACCAAGGTCATGACCTCAGTGTCCTCAATGGTAGTTACGCCCGTCGCCCATGTTTGCTAGGTTGTATAAAATCTAGAGCTGGGACTCGATTAAAAAAAATAATCTAATTAATCAGAGGCTTTGCGATGAATTAATCTAGATTAATCGCATTTTAATCGCATATCAATATTCAATCAATATTCAACCCACAGCGAGAAACCTTTTTTTTTAAATGTTTTTTGGTATCCCAGTGAATCAATGAATAGTGACTACAGGATACCACTCATTTTCAACATTTTACTGTCATTAATATACCTGTTGTGGAAATAATAATAAAAAGTCACCCTATTCTGTGTTGCCTAGAACTGGAGGTCTGAATTTTTTTTAGTAACAGTAACAAGTACATCTCAGTGACATCACAAAGCTGTACTTACTTCATATTGTTACTGTTTTTTGTCAGACCTCCAGTTCTAGGCAACACAAAATGGGGTGACTTTTTATTATTTCCAGTTTTCAGTACTATAGAAAAGCGCCCAGTGAGAAACGTTCCGCGGTGAAAAAAAAGGTGCGATTAATTTATCTGTAGTTAATCGCGATTCATTTTTCTGTAGTTAATTAATCTAAATTAATCGCAATTAGTCCCGGCCCTAATAAAATCATATTCTGTCAATTAGCAGAAGAGACTAAAGAGCCCATTGCTGGCTTGCTGGTGGCAGCCGGAGCAGCGACCAGAGAGCCTTATCGCTCGAGGAGCACAGAGTGTTTTAACAAACGAACCACTGAACGTGCATTGTAAATAATGGTCTGTTTGAGTGTAAGCCTACAGATATGCGCAAAACCCCAGACATTTGAAGGAAGTTATTGAAGAGAAAAAACAGACAGCCTGCACAGCCACCCAGAACAGGACATGTCCGGGTAAAAGAGGACATAATGGTCAGCCTACTTTAACTGCGGTTGGTCATGAATTAGATCATTGCGGGAGCGGGGCGCACCTGTGTGTGCATGTGTGTGTGCGTACCTTTGTTTTGAAGGTATAACTCACCTGTGCGTGCATGTGTGTGTGTGTGTACCTTTGTTTTGAAGGTATAAATCACCTGTGCGTGCATGTGTGTGTGCGTACCTTTGTTTTGAAGGTATAAATCCCACTTCCTCTAGTTCCCCCTGCTGGGTCAGTCGTCTGGCCTGCCACCATTCGTCGTCCGAGCTGTCAATCACGTGAAGCACCTCCCCAAAGTTGAAGTCCAAGGCTTGTGATAGGACACCACAGTCCCACTGTTTGTTGTAGTCAAATAATGCCCTGCAACCAACCATGCATGATTGTTGTAGTTTGTTGTAGTCAAATAATATGCTCTGCAACCAACCATGATTGTTGTAGTTTTTGAGTGGTGCAACCACTCCAAGGAACAGCATCTATGTCCCTATGTTTGTACTCAAACAATATACTCTACAACCAACCATGATTGTTGTAGTCAAACTTTAGTCGTGTACTTGTCCTGTGAATCTACCATGTAGATATGGTACCAGGATGTGTGTGTGTGTGTGTGTGTGTGTGTGTGTGTGTGTGTGTGTGTGTGTGTGTGTGTGTGTGTGTGTGTGTGTGTGTGTGTGTGTGTGTGTGTGTGTGTGCGCATACCTGACATAGAAGCTCCTCAGTGATCCTGACGAGTGTTGTGTGTTGTTCATCATCTGTTCTCTGAGGTCATGAATCTTAGCCTCGAAGCGACTGTACTCTGTACACACACACACACACACACACACACACACACACACACACACACACACACACACACACACACACACACACACACACACACACACACACACACACACACGTGTTATTTAATTGTAATCATTTTCCATATGTGTTACTATGGTTACCTTCCAGGCGTGTACGGTGCTACTATCAGGGGTTTAGGGTCATGGGGTCATGGGGTCATGACCTTACCTTCAGGTCTGTATTGTGTTACTATGGTAACGGTCTGTCCAGCATTCTTCAGGGCGGCCGCTGCTTGCTCATGGGTCGCGTGTCTGAGATCTGAACCGTTCACCTATAAACACACACACACACACACACACACACACCATGATACAACATATTTGTGAACAAATCAACTGCCTGAATCAAACAATCAGCTGCGTGCGTGCGTGCGTACGGTACGTGCGTGCGTGCGTGCGTACGTGCGTGTATATTCACACTAATGATCTGGTCTCCTTTATAAGGGTTAGGGTTATATTTACACTAATGATCTGGTCTCCTTTGTACAGCTATATAGTATAGTATATAGTATATTTACACTAATGATCTGGTCTCCTTTGTACAGCTATATAGTATAGTATATAGTATATTTACACTAATGATCTGGTCTCCTTTGTACAGCTATATAGTATAGTATATAGTATATTTACACTAATGATCTGGTCTCCTTTGTACAGCTATATAGTATAGTATATAGTATATTTACACTAATGATCTGGTCTCCTTTGTACAGCTGTCCGGTCAGATCAGCTGGACCTCCTGCCAGGATGAAGCTGATGAAGATTCCTTCCCCGTCTTCACCTCCCACGATGTTGAAGCCCAGACCTGAAGACCCTCGATGCACACACACCCTGCGTACGTCCCTACACACACACACACACACACACACACACACACACACACACACACACACACACAAT
The DNA here is from genome assembly GCF_964188405.1 of Protomyctophum parallelum. Classification (NCBI taxonomy): domain Eukaryota; kingdom Metazoa; phylum Chordata; class Actinopteri; order Myctophiformes; family Myctophidae; genus Protomyctophum; species Protomyctophum parallelum. The sequence continues at coordinate 43,440,996 of NC_139716.1, forward strand.
TCAATTCAATTCAAAGGGCTTTATTGGCATGAGAAAACATACGTTTACATTGCCAAAGCAGAAAGAACAATACAACAATACAGCGATACAATCAAAACAAAAATTATGTACTGTCAGAATCTTCAATAGATCAACTTCTATGTACCAAGATCACTCGGTGCAGGTATAGTGCAGGAATATATACACAATGATTAGTCTTTACGGTGGTTGTGTTCCATTTGATATCCTTCTCCTATCACAGCAACTCACAAATCTTGCTGCTGTGTTTGCACATTGTTGTACTTCGCCCAGCAGATATGGGAGTTTTTTTGTCATTGGTCATGTTTTCAAAATCTCCGTGTGTGGTTGTAATCTGTGGGAAGTATGTGTCTCTGATGTCTTGGTACAATGGACAGATGGTTAGGAAGTGTAGCTCGGTTTCCACTTCATTTAGTGTGCAGTGGGTGCATACACACACACACACACACACACACACACACACACACACACACACACACACACACACACACACACACACACACACACACACACACACACACACACACACACACACACGCCTTTATGTCAATATACTTGTGAGGACATCAACATCATCATGCTTTAGCTCTGTGGTGGCTCATATGGCAGAGGTTCCCAAAGCGGGGTCCGGGGACCACCAGGGGTCCTTGAGGGAGTTCCAGGGGGTCCCCAGCTAAATGATAGTTTGGAACCAAATGGACCCTTATGGGTCTGTAACTCTGAGAGTGTACAAATGGAACCAAATGGACCCTTATGGGTCTGGAACTCTGAGAGTGTACGAATGGAACCAAATGGACCCTTATGGGTCTGTAACTCTGAGAGTGTACAAATGGAACCAAATGGACCCTTATGGGTCTGTAACTCTGAGAGTGTACAAATGGAACCAAATGGACCCTTATGGGTCTGTAACTCTGAGAGTATACAAATGGAACCAAATGGACCCTTATGGGTCTGTAACACTGAGAGTGTACAAATGGAACCAAATGGACCCTTATGGGTCTGGAACTCTGAGAGTGTACGAATGGAACCAAATGGACCCTTATGGGTCTGTAACTCTGAGAGTGTACAAATGGAACCAAATGGACCCTTATGGGTCTGTAACTCTGAGAGTGTACAAATGGAACCAAATGGACCCTTATGGGTCTGTAACTCTGAGAGTATACAAATGGAACCAAATGGACCCTGATGGGTCTGTAACTCTGAGAGTTAAACTAACAGTGATTTTACAATATAAATTGAGGGTCCCAGAGATAGAAATGCCATTCAATGGGGGTCCCTATAGACTAATGCATGTCAAACTGGGGGTCCTTGAAATGAAATGTGACCAGTGCCAGTGGTTTAATATACAAGGGGGCCTGCATGGTCATTTTTTCAGTTCTTTACATATTATGAAACTGCACACTGTAACCTTTCATATGATGTATTAATGGTTCGAGAATCACTGCTAGAGCCGTAAAAACCTTCTCTTGTGGGGGTCCCTGGAATATCTCTCCAAAATGGGGGTCCGCAGGCTCATTAGTGTCAATTTGGGGGTCCTTGACATGAAAAGGTTTGGGAAACACTGTTCTATGGGAACGCAGTTCATAGAATCCTCATATCTCGGATTCTTCTCCCAGGCTGCGTTTTGGACCAAAACAAGCTTGATTTGCGGTTGGCTTGGTCTTCGATTCAATTCAGATAATCTTTTAAATAAATGTATATTTACCTTGAGTAATCATCGTCTCCCATCATGCCTCGGGGGATGGGGGAGTATCGCCGTGGCGACGATGGAGGCAGAGCTTGTTGTGGGTAATCTGACAAATAATCTGCCTCCATGTAGGCTGCAGTAAACAATGACACAAAATACACACAATTAATACACGCCACATGCATGATACTCCTGTGTGTCTGTGTGGGTGCGTGTGCATGTGTGTGGGTGCGTGTTGCGCGCGCGCGCGTTTGTGTGTGTGTGTCCTGTGTGTCCTGGGCATGACGTTAAACTGCCCTGTTGTAACTACCACAACAGGGACTGTGTGCTTCAACGCTTCACTAGCTTGCATGGAAGAAGGCGCTGCTCACCGATGGAGGATGCCGACAGCCCTCCCCTTTCTGGTAAGTGGTAAACTGTAAACGGTGCATTTATATAAGGCGCTTTACATAGAGTGCATTACATGCACAATCTATGAAAAACCAATAGGCACGACCAATGCAAGCACCAGCCTGCACATCAGGAGCTATTTAGGGGTTCGGCGTCTTGCTCAAGGACATTTCGACACTAACTCTGACGGAGCCCAGAATCGAACTGGGAACCTTGCCGTTCCCATCCAGCTGTTCCACCGGCAACGTTACCGCCTGGCCTTCTATAGCAGTGTGTCCGCTAGGACACACAACGTTACCCCCATGCCTTCCATAGCAGTGTGTCCACTAGGACACACAACGTTACCCCCTGGCCTTCCATAGCAGTGTGTCCACTAGGACACACAACGTTACCGCCTGGCCTTCCATAGCAGTGTGTCCACTAGGACACACAACGTTACCGCCTGGCCTTCCATAGCAGTGTGTCCACTAGGACACACAACGTTACCCCCATGCCTTCCATAGCAGTGTGTCCACTAGCTGTGGGACAACAATGGGTGGACTTTTAGGCTCACGGGAACAGCTAAATAGAGTGCTGTTTGTTAGAGAGGGTTTCTCTGGTGGTAAAGCCTGGGACATGTCCACATACTGTTTGTTAGAGGGTTTATCTGGTGCTAAAGCCTGGGACATGTCCACATACTGTTTGTTAGAGGGTTTATCTGGTGCTAAAGCCTGGGACATGTCCACATACTGGTTGTTAGAGAGGGTTTCTCTGGTGGTAAAGGCTGGGACATGTCCACATACTGGTTGTTAGAGAGGGTTTCTCTGGTGGTCCAGCCTGGGACATGTCCACATACTGGTTGTTAGAGAGGGTTTCTCTGGTGGTCCAGCCTGGGACATGTCCACATACTGGTTGTTAGAGGGTTTCTCTGGTGGTCCAGCCTGGGACATGTCCACATACTGGTTGTTAGAGGGTTTCTCTGGTGGTCCAGCCTGGGACATGTCCACATACTGGTTGTTAGAGGGTTTCTCTGGTGGTCCAGCCTGGGACATGTCCACATACTGGTTGTTAGAGAGGGTTTCTCTGGTGGTAAAGCCTGGGACATGTCCACATACTGGTTGTTAGAGAGGGTTTCTCTGGTGGTCCAGCCTGGGACATGTCATGTGTATGTATGTGCGTGTGTGTGTGTGTGTGTGTGTGTGTGTGTGTGTGTGTGTGTGTGTGTAGGTGTGTGTGTGTGTGTGTGTGTGTGTGTGTGTGTGTGTGTGTGTGTGTGTGTGTGTGTGTGTGTGTGTATGTGTATGTGTATGTGTATGTGTATGTATGTGCGTGTGCGTGTGTGTGTGTGTGTGTGTGTGTGTGTGTGTGTGTGTGTGTATGTGTATGTGTATGTGTATGTGTATGTGTATGTATGTGCGTGTGTGTGTGTGTGTGTGTGTGTGTGTATGTATGTGCGTGTGTGTGTGTGTGTGTGTGTGTATGTATGTGTGTGTGTGTGTGTGTGCGTGCATATACGTACAGGTGAGGTCGGGCGGGCTGTAGCGCTCGGGGGGGTGCATGAGCATGGCGGTGGGCGTGGCCACCTTCAGGTAAACGACCTCGGACGTGTTCTTCAGCGCCGTGACGGCGTCCTCGTGAAGGACCTCCTCTAAGGACACATGGTTCACCTGCACGCACACACACACCCATTATATACACGCCACATACACACCCATTATATACACACCACATACACACCCATTATATACACGCCACATACACACCCATTATATACACACCACATACACACCCATTATATACACGCCACATACACACCCATTATATACACGCCACATACACACCCATTACATACACACACCACATACACACCCATTACATACACACACCACATACACACCCATTATATACACACCACATACACACCCATTATATACACACCACATACACACCCATTATATACACACCACATACACACCACATACACACCCATTATATACACGCCACATACACACCCATTACATACACGCCACATACACACCCATTATATACACACCACATACACACCACACACACACCCATTATATACACGCCACATACACACCCATTATATACACGCCACATACACACCCATTATATACACACCACATACACACCCATTATATACACGCCACATACACACCCATTATATACACACCACATACACACCCATTACATACACACACCACATACACACCCATTACATACACACACCACATACACACCCATTATATACACACCACATACACACCCATTATATACACGCCACATACACACCCATTATATACACACCACATACACACCCATTATATACACACCACATACACACCACATACACACCCATTATATACACGCCACATACACACCCATTACATACACGCCACATACACACCCATTATATACACACCACATACACACCACATACACACCCATTATATACACGCCACATACACACCCATTACATACACGCCACATACACACCCATTACATACACGCCACATACACACCCATTATATACACACGCCACATACACACCCATTATATACACGCCCACATACACACCCATTATATACACGCCACATACACACCCATTATATACACGCCACATACACACCCATTATATACACACCACATACACACCCATTATATACACGCCACATACACACCCATTATATACACGCCACATACACACCCATTATATACACACACCACATACACACCCATTATATACACGCCACATACACACCCATTATATACACGCCACATACACACCCATTATATACACGCCACATACACACCCATTATATACACACCACATACACACCCATTATATACACACCACATACACACCCATTATATACACGCCACATACACACCCATTATATACACGCACATACACACCCATTATATACACGCCACATACACACCCATTATATACACACCACATACACACCCATTATATACACGCCACATACACACCCATTATATACACACCACATACACACCCATTATATACACGCCACATACACACCCATTATATACACACCACATACACACCCATTATATACACACCACATACACACCCATTACATACACGCCACATACACACCCATTATATACACGCCACATACACACCCATTATATACACGCCACATACACACCCATTATATACACACACCACATACACACCCATTATATACACGCCACATACACACCCATTATATACACACCACATACACACCCATTATATACACACCACATACACACCCATTATATACACACCACATACACACCCATTATATACACGCCACATACACACCCATTATATACACGCCACATACACACCCATTATATACACACCACATACACACCCATTATATACACGCCACACACACACCCATTATATACACGCCACATACACACCCATTATATACACGCCACATACACACCCATTATATACATGCCACATACACACCCATTATATACACGCCCACATACACACCCATTATATACACGCCACATACACACCCATTACATACACGCCACATACACACCCATTATATACACGCCACATACACACCCATTACATACACACCACATACACACCCATTATATACACGCCACATACACACCCATTATATACACGCCACATACACACCCATTATATACACGCCACATACACACCCATTATATACACGCCACATACACACCCATTATATACACGCCACATACACACCCATTATATACACGCCACATACACACCCATTATATACACGCCACATACACACCCATTATATACACGCCACATACACACCCATTATATACACGCCACATACACACCCATTATATACACGCCACATACACACCCATTATATACACGCCACATACACACCCATTATATACACACCACATACACACCCATTATATACACGCCACATACACACCCATTATATACACGCCACATACACACCCATTATATACACGCCACATACACACCCATTATATACACACCACATACACACCCATTATATACACACCACATACACACCCATTATATACACGCCACATACACACCCATTATATACACACCACATACACACCCATTATATACACGCCACATACACACCCATTATATACACGCCACATACACACCCATTATATACACGCCACATACACACCCATTATATACACGCCACATACACACCCATTATATACACACCACATACACACCCATTATATACACACCACATACACACCCATTATATACACGCCACATACACACCCATTATATACACGCCACATACACACCCATTATATACACGCCACATACACACCCATTATATACACACCACATACACACCCATTATATACACGCCACATACACACCCATTATATACACGCCACATACACACCCATTATATACACGCACATACACACCCATTATATACACGCCACATACACACCCATTATATACACACCACATACACACCCATTATATACACGCCACACACACACACACACACACCTGCACACGCACGTCACGTGTGCACAGTTGCACACGTGTTACACAGTGTTTCCACAAAGAATCAGTGGTTTGTAATATTAATAGTTATATTAGTTAGTTAGTGTATTTTCTTTCGCTCGTTATTGTGAGGAAAGCTTTCAGTGAAAATATTTGACGTTATTCAATGTGTGTGTGTGTGTGTGTGTGTGTGCGTGCGTGCGTGCATGCGTGCGTGCGTGCGTGCGTGCGTGCGTGCGTTACTCACAGCCAGTATTTTGTCCCCTATCTGTAGCCGTCCGTCTCTGTGGGCGGAGCCTCCATCTATGATCTTTGTGACGAAGATGCTGCTGTCGCCAGGAACGTGTTGGTTCCCCAAGCCGCCCGCGATACTGAACCCTAAACCTGTATAATATAATAATATACATTAATATTCACTAGAACGTGTTGGTTCCCCAAACCGCCCGCGATACTGAACCCTAAACCTGAATAATATAATAATATACATTAATATTCACTAGAACGTGTTGGTTCCCCAAGCCGCCCGCGATACTGAACCCTAAACCTGTATAATATAATAATATACATTAATATTCACTAGAACGTGTTGGTTCCCCAAGCCGCCCGCGATACTGAACCCTAAACCTGTATAATATAATAATATACATTCATATTCACTAGAACGTGTTGGTTCCCCAAGCCGCCCGCGATACTGAACCCTAAACCTGTATAATATAATAATATACATTAATATTCACTGGAACGTGTTGGTTCCCCAAGCCGCCCGCGATACTGAACCCTAAACCTGTATAATATAATAATATACATTAATATTCACTAGAACGTGTTGGTTCCCCATGCCGCCCGCGATACTGAACCCTAAACCTGTATAATATAATAATATACATTAATATTCACTAGAACGTGTTGGTTCCCCAAGCCGCCCGCGATACTGAACCCTAAACCTGTATAATATAATAATATACATTAATATTCACTAGAACGTGTTGGTTCCCCAAACCGCCCGCGATACTGAACCCTAAACCTGAATAATATAATATACATTAATACAGCACTTGACATTAACCCATTCTGACCGGGCACCCATTTTGGTGTTAGCATCATGTTATGCTTTATCTATTGAAAAATAGCAGATCTACAAGCTCATATCGCGCCACCGAGTGGCGCGATACGAGCTTGTAGGTCTGCTATTTTTGAAAAATCGAAGACACTTTTAGAATCTGATCTCAGGTCAGAATGGGTTAATAATGAAACTGTCAGGATGTAATAGACATTTTTAGAATCTGATCTCAGGTCAGAATGGGTTAAAGCTGCTATAAGCAGTAATATGTCAAATGACTTGTGACTTTTTGTTGGTATTGAGACAGCCAGCAATGGGTAGAATGTTCCCAAAACAATGACAAAGCTTCTAGAAAGATCTTTGAATGCAGATTGTGGCCCCTAGATGTTTCACAGAGACTACATTTTTTGGGGGGAGCGTTCTACCCATTGTTGGCTTTCTGAATACAAAAAAAAAGAAAAGAAAAGTCATTACAATTTTGACATTATATGACTTATAGCAGCTTTAACCCATTCTGACCTGAGATCAGATTCATACGAGGTTTCCACCGGACACACACTGGTCTGATGAACCCATTCTGACCTGAGATCAGATTCTAGAAATGTCAGTCGCTCTTCGATTTTTCAAAAATAGCAGACCTACAAGCTCGTATCGCGCCACTCGGTGGCGCGATATGAGCTTGTAGATCTGCTATTTTTCAATAGATAAAGCATAACATGATGCCAACGCCAAAATGGGTGCCCGGTCAGAATGGGTTAAGACTTGTCGGGACAACTAATACATCTTTCCAGACAAGTGCATTAAAAATATATACTTGCCCTAAGTGTCACTTAGTGGCACTTAGTTTCACTTTTTCCGTGACGCTCCTAGCAGCCAACAATATGGTCTAACTAACATTATTGTCTGGCTTTCCTAATAATCACCTTTCCAATATTGTCCAACATTCCTGTCACAGTCAGGCTACTGCTTAGTATATGATAAGTATAGGCATGTTGAATACATTGTAACAGTCAGGCTACTGCTTAGTATATGATAAGTATAGGCATGTTAAATACATTGTAAGCGAATTTCAAGTAGCATCCAAATGCACGCAAACATAATGCAACGGCTACCACAAACAATCTTAGTCACACACACACACACGCACACACACACACACACACACACACACACACACACACACACACACACACGCACACACACACACACACACACACGCACACACACACACACACACGCACACACACACACACGCACACACACACACACGCACACACACACACACACACGCACACACACACACACACACACACACACACGCACACACACACACACACACGCACACACACACACACGCACACACACACGCACACACACACCTTTGGGTCCTTTGATGAGTTTGATGGTGGTCACACGGTCGGCGAGGCCACGCCTCCTCAACACATACAGCCTGACCACAGGCCCCGCCTCTTTCAGCGCCTCCACGGCGACGGAGTGCGTGACCTCACGCACGTCCACGTCGTTGACCAATACGATGCTGTCGTTCACTCTGCAGGAAGGGATGTAACAGGTAGTGAGGTCATTGACATTAACCCATTCTGACCGGGCACCCATTTTGGTGTTAGCATCATGTTATGCTTTAGCTATTTTTTAGAATCTGATCTCAGGTCAGAATGGGTTCATCAGACCAGTGTGTGTCCGGCGGAAACCTCGTATGAATCTGATCTCAGGTCAGAATGGGTTAAACGTCATTGACCAATATAGTCTTGCGTTGCCAGACTGTTGCCTCATCGTCATACAGTCTGGAGCAACGGACGCTGTGATCCTCATGAGTACAATATACAGTGAATGTGTAGAAAAAATGTAAATATATTTTAAAATATTGTTTCGTGAAACAATATTTGGAAATTGGGTAATGGCAGCTTCCTTACTGGGCTTTGGGGAGGTGTAATTCCAGACTCTATTCGCATTCGGAGATTGTGGAATAGTTTCTACACGAGACTAATACCATGCTGTTGTTCACAGCTGTTGTTTCACTCTGCAGGAAGTGATGTAACAGGATGTGAGGACGGTCTTACAAGAACCCCATACGCGACATTCAAAACTCTACCGACACCAATACACCCCAAAATAATTTCAGAACGTGTTGGCCCCCGAGGGGCCATGACCCCCAGGTTGAGAACCCCTGCCCTAACCCACTGACGTCACTCACTGGTGAAAGTATTGGGTGGAAAATACACTTTGCATCTGTCACATTTATCATATTCCACAATTCGACTATATTATCATATCAAGCATTGGCAGGAAAAGGCAGTATGCTGCTGTTACCACTTGGAAACAAAGCAGGAAGTGATGTCAGTAACAAACTAGTCCTACATAGCCAGACAACTGTTCCACAATCTATAGAGATAGATGTATATATAGATGATTTAGCTGTTTATATGTGATAGATAGATAGATAGATAGATAGATGGATGGACGGACGGACGGACGGACGGACGGACGGACGGACGGACGGACGGACGGACAGACAGATGGATAGATATACCTCAGTCTTCCATCCTGAGCTGCTGCTCCACTCTGGATGATCTTAGTGATGAAGATTGATGGATCGTCTCCGATGTGAGGATTATCTATTCCTCCTGCTATGGAGAACCCTAGACCTGAGTTACCCTTTAACACACACACACACACACACACACACACACACACACACATTATACTGTAGGACTATGACTTTGTGCGTGCGTGCGCCTGTGTGTGACTGTGTGTGTGTGTGTGTGTGTGTGTGTGTGTGTGTGTGTGTGTGTGTGTGTGTGTGTGCATGCCTGTCTCACCCTCTCTAGTGTGATTTCTTCGTATTCCAACTCTGCTTCAGAACCGTTCATCTGGAGAGAGAGAGAGACAGGCAGATAGAGAGAGAGAGAGAGATAGAGAGAGACAGGCAGATAGAGAGAGAGAGAGAGAGAGAGAGAGAGAGAGATATATATATATATATATATAGAGAGAGAGAGAGACAGGCAGAGAGAGAGAGAGAGAGAGAGAGAGAGACAGGCAGATAGAGAGAGAGAGAGAGAGAGACAGGCAGATAGAGAAAGAGAGAGAGAGATAGAGAGAGACAGGCAGATAGAGAGAGAGAGAGAGAGAGAGAGAGAGAGAGAGAGAGAGAGAGATATATATATATAGAGAGAGAGAGAGACAGGCAGAGAGAGAGAGACAGGCAGAGAGAGAGAGACAGTATCTTATCATGGTTGCCATGGTTACTCTCTATAGAAACAGCTGCTGGTCCCTGTGGGGAGGGGCCAGTCTCCATACGTTGGACCTCAACCAATCAGCCAATGGTAAGGAGGAAGCATTCACTCCCACATTAACCTACATATTTGCGCGCGCGCACGCAACCACACAGAAAGATCAATATATTGGCAAGGTTGTGCTCCTTTCAATGCCAAGCCCTTCAGCCGCAATGCTTTATTTTGAAGACCCCAAAAGTTGACCCGGTGAACCGGAAGTAGTAATTGTCCATTACTACTATTACATCTGGGGGGTTGTAACATCTGGGGGGGGGGGGTTGTAAGTGTAACATCTGCTTGGGTTTCTCTTTGAATTAATTAAAGCTCACTCACTGTGGCTGCTCTGAGACTGAGCTCTGTGAATGAATGCTAATGTTTCCATTTCACTGTTGAAATGCAAGAGAAACATATTGCTGTTTTTGCCTTAGTCTTAGACAAATGAAACTCTATTTGTACACCCTCAGAGTTACAGACCTGTTTAATTTAAAGGGTTCAATTTGGAACCCCTTCAAGGAACCCTGAGGGTTCCAGAATCCCACCTTTATAAGCACTGCTTTATATAATATATAAAACTATTAGACAGTATGTATAAAACTAATACAACTAAAAAATGGGGATTCAGAATATGACAGACAGACAGACAGACAGACAGACAGACAGACAGACAGACAGACAGACAGACAGACAGACATAGATATAGATAGATAGATAGATATCCTACCATTCTCTGTCTGTGTCTCTTGGCTTTTCTCACGTTGTTTATGAATCGTCGTCCCATTTTCTTTGCGTACCAAACCGACACAAACATCACTGGCTGACTTCCTTTTATAAAGTTAACAATAACACCACGACCTTTATAAAAACATCACTGACTCCTGTTTAACACCACGACCTTTATAAAAACATCACTGACTCCTGTTTAACACCACGACCTTTATAAAAACATCACTGACTCCTGTTTAACACCACGACCTTTATAAAAACATCACTGACTCCTGTTTAACACCACGACCTTTATAAAAACATCACTGACTCCTGTTTAACACCACGACCTTTATAAAAACATCACTGACTCCTGTTTAACACCACGACCTTTATAAAAACATCACTGACTCCTGTTTAACACCACCGACCTTTATAAAAACATCACTGACTCCTGTTTAACACCACCAACCTGACTCAACCATCACTGACTCCTGTTTAACACCACCAACCTGACTCAACCATCACTGACTCCTGTTTAACACCACCAACCTGACTCAACCATCACCATCACTGACTCACGACACCATTACTAACGAAATTACTGGCTAATTACATCATTAATACTGCTTAACTAACTATCTCTCTCTCTCACACAGTCTCTCTCACACACACACACACACACACACACACACACACACAGACACACACACACACACACACACACACACACACACACACACACACACACACACACACACTTAGAGGATATATCGCGAGAGCAGACAAAAGGGGGGGGGGGGGTTGTTAAGATGGTCGCAAGAGACACACAGATTACATAAACCACTTTACGTGTGTGTGTGTGTGTGTGTGTGTGTGTGTGTGTGTGTGTGTGTGTGTGTGTGTGTGTGTGTGTGTGTGTGTGTGTGTGTGTGTGTGTGTGTGTGTGTGTGTGTGTGTGCGCGTGCGTGTGTGCGTGGGGGGGTATCAAGAGGTGAAGAATATGTATGAATAAAAATGTATTTAGTGAAAAGCTTTTTCTAAAAACTGACACTCACACCCACGCTCACACATCACACAGTAGCTATGTAGCCTGTCAGTCAATCTGATAAATCAATAGTAACAATAAATCTATAATAAAATGTTTGGTTTAAACAAATATATCCGTTTTCCACCAATCAGATCCTTCCGATCTACCAGGAGTCATAAAAAATTCATAAAATGATCCAGTCGATGTTTATGAAATGAATAAGCTGAACGGTCCTCAAAACTCTGCTCTCGTGTCAATCAAACCCAAACCGCTGGAGCAGAATAATCGTTAATTATCCTCGTTAAGTCAGCCGTAAACAGAACGGACTAACGAGCTCGTTAGGACCAGCTTCTCTTAACGATATAAATCCACGCGTTTTTTTTAACAAGCTCGTTAAAAACAACAGCTCGTTTTAAAAATAAATAAACAGAAAACGCCTCCAGTCCGGAGTCTTCTTTCTTCATTACATTAACGAGTATCTTATCCACACTGTCAGCCAATCGGATCTCCTCGTTCCATGCTTTTAGGATCCTCTTGTCAGCCAATAGAAAAGCGCCCAAATAACGATATTTTCTTCTTCTGCACTAAAGATGAAGACGACGTTCACATTCCTCCCAACACCTCGAACTGAACCTTTTGCTGTTTATCTACCTCGACCGCCCGCTGTCTCTCTCTCTGCTTTTTATCTACCTCGACCGACCGCTCTCGACCGACCGCTCTCTCTCTCCCCCCTCTCTCTCTCTCTCTCTCTCTCTCTCTCTCTCTCTCTCTCTCTTCCCCCTCTATCTCTCTCCCCCCTCTCTCTCTCTCACACACAGGCGCGCAGACACACACATGCACGCACCCACCCACCCACGCTTGCACGCACACACACACACACACACACACACACACACACACACACACACACACACACACACACACACACACACACACACACACACACACACACACACACACACACACACACACACACACACACTCTCTCTCTCTCTCTCTCTCTCTCTCTCTCTCTGTCTCTCTCTCTGAAGGAATCCCTCCCTCTATAACTGACGTAATTTGGCTCTTTGCCAAAAAGAGGAGAGACAGGCAGTCAGACACACACAGAGAGAGATAGAGGGACAGACAGTGAGAGATAGAGGGACAGACAGAGATAGGGGGACAGACAGAGAGAGATAGAGGGACACACAGAGATAGGGGGACAGACAGACAGAGATAGAGGGACAGACAGAGATAGGGGGACAGACAGACAGAGATAGAGGGACAGACAGAGATAGGGGGACAGACAGTGAGAGATAGAGGGACATACAGAGATAGGGGGACAGACAGTGAGACAGGCAGTGAGAGAGACAGATGAAGGACAGTGAAACACAGACAGACTCATTGTTGCCATGGGCACCAACATTACGAGTGTTGCTAGGCAACAATAGCTCGGCAAAGTGTATGTGTGTGTGTGTGTGTGTGTGTGTGTGCGCGCGTGCGTGTACGTGCGTGCATGCTCGTGCGTGCGTGCATGTGTGCGTGTACACGAGTGCAGGCCTATGCTAAGCAGTTATTCTCTCTCTCTCTCTGTGACTGTATGTCTTTCTCTCATATTCTGAGATCAATCATATGACGTCTTACAATTTACAATTTAGGCATTCATCAGATTCTCTTCATCCAGAACGTCTTACAGTAAACAAGGACAACACATGGTAGTACATCATATACATAGAAAGTCATCAATGATCATAAGCAATTAAGAACCTAATATCCGTCTAACAATAGAATATCTGTAATGAAGCTATGAGTATACACACTATAGAGTGCTATGTCTACATAAAATACTATTTAACCCATTCTGACCGGGCACCCATTTTGGTGTCAGCATCATGTCATGCTTTAGCTATTTAAAAATAGCAGATCTACAAGCTCATATCGCGCCACCGAGTGGCGCGATACGAGCTTGTAGGTCTGCTATTTTTTGAAAAATCGAAGAACGACTGACATTTTTAGAATCTGATCTCAGGTCAGAATGGGTTCGTCAGACCAGTGTGTGTCCAGTGGAAACCTCGCATGAATCTGATCTCAGGTCAGAATGGGTTAAGCTTGTCGAGGCTAGGGCAAGTGCTACGGGCTAAGATGGAGTCTGAAGTGTCATGGGTGAGGTTTAGATTGAACCCAAATGCAAAGCCACAGTATAGAAAGAGTACATTTCAGAATTTAATAACAGAAAAATAGCAATTCTTACAGCAAATTGCAGGCAGTATAACAGCAGTCCAAAATGCAAAACTTACAAAGACAAATATGCAGGCAAATAAAGAACAGCAGCGAAGAACAGCAGTTCAAAAATGCAAAGCTGGCCCAGGCCGCGCTGTAACCGTCTGGGCACCCGACTGGTAATCCAGTCGCAGTGTGCCGCGGGTTCGACTCCCGAGCCCGACACGGCCTTTACTGCATGTCATCCCCCCATCTCTCTCCCGTTTCCTGTCAGCCTACTGTCTGTCCCTTCAAAAACCAATAAAAGGCGTAAGCCGCAAAAAAAAATATCTTTAAAAAATGAAAAGCTTACAATGAATGAATGCAGGCAGTAAATGTATCAAAGGGTCCAAAAACGCAAAGAGTCCACTAGGTACAAAGCATAAATCCAAGACCAAACACAAAAGCGACAAAGTATAACCTGACAGTGTGTTTTATAGGTGGTGGGTTGATTGCAGAAGTGTCCTCAGGTGTGAAAGGGCCCGGGGCGTGGCACTGTTGGGCTGATGAGAGAGCTGTGTGAGCAGGTGTGTGCAGGCAAGCACTGAGAGATGGAAAGGAATGTGGGAGTGGCTGAAGTGGGGACCCGTCCACGACAACATTGGGAGTGAGTCTGCAGTTCTGATTGCAATTGGAAGTTCATTCCATAGTTTTGGAGCCAGAAGGGAGAATTTGGAACGTGTGGAGCGCTGTCCAGGGTGTTTTAGAGAAGGGAGAAGAGTCTCAGATGTGTGG
The DNA here is from genome assembly GCF_964188405.1 of Protomyctophum parallelum. Taxonomy (NCBI): domain Eukaryota; kingdom Metazoa; phylum Chordata; class Actinopteri; order Myctophiformes; family Myctophidae; genus Protomyctophum; species Protomyctophum parallelum. The sequence goes on from NC_139716.1 coordinate 43,456,683, forward strand.
ACCGTCTATTTTACTAAAGTTTCTGCCAGCCGCCCTGTGTTGGCTGATCTGAGTGAGCTGGGGGTGGGGGTGGTGGGTGCATGGGGTTGTAGGGTTGGGTCAGGCAGACCGTGACTGACAGGCATTAGTCCGACACCCTATACCACAAACCCTAACCTGACACTAACCTCACAGGGAACACCCTACACCCTATACCACAAACCCTAACCTGACACTAACCTCACAGGGAACACCCTACACCCTATACCACAAACCCTAACCTGACACTAACCTCACAGGGATCACCCTACACCCTACACCACAAACCCTAACCTCACAGGGATCACCCTACACCCTATACCACAAACCCTAACCTCACAGGGATCACCCTACACCCTATACCACAAACCCTAACCTGACACTAACCTCACAGGGATCACCCTACACCCTATACCACAAACCCTAACCTGACCCTAACCTCACAGGGATCACCCTACACCCTATACCACAAACCCTAACCTGACACTAACCTCACAGGGATCACCCTACACCCTATACCACAAACCCTAACCTGACCCTAACCTCACAGGGATCACCCTAAACCCTATACCACAAACCCTAACCTGACCCTAACCTCACAGGGATCACCCTACACCCTATACCACAAACCCTAACCTGACACTAACCTCACAGGGATCACCCTATACCACAAACCCTAACCTGACACTAACCTCACAGGGATCACCCTAAACCCTATACCACATACCCTAACCTGACACTAACCTCACAGGGAACACCCTACACCCTATACCACAAACCCTAACCTGACACTAACCTCACAGGGATCACCCTACACCCTATACCACAAACCCTAACCTGACACTAACCTCACAGGGATCACCCTACACCCTATACCACAAACCCTAACCTGACACTAACCTCACAGGGATCACCCTAAACCCTATACCACAAACCCTAACCTGACACTAACCTCACAGGGATCACCCTACACCCTATACCACAAACCCTAACCTGACACTAACCTCACAGGGATCACCCTACACCCTACACCACAAACCCTAACCTGACACTAACCTCACAGGGATCACCCTACACCCTATACCACAAAACCTAACCTCACACTAACCTCACAGGGACACCCTACACCCTATACCACATACCCTAACCTGACACTAACCTCACAGGGATCACCCTACACCCTATACCACATACCCTAACCTGACACTAACCTCACAGGGATCACCCTACACCCTATACCACATACCCTAACCTGACACTAACCTCACAGGGACACCCTACACCCTATACCACAAACCCTAACCTGACACTAACCTCACAGGGAACACCCTACACCCTATACCACATACCCTAACCTGACACTAACCTCACAGGGAACACCCTACACCCTATACCACATACCCTAACCTGACACTAACCTCACAGGGATCACCCTACACCCTATACCACAAACCCTAACCTGACACTAACCTCACAGGGATCACCCTACACCCTATACCACAAACCCTAACCTGACACTAACCTCACAGGGATCACCCTACACCCTATACCACAAACCCTAACCTGACACTAACCTCACAGGGACACCCTACACCCTACACCACAAACCCTAACCTGACACTAACCTCACAGGGACACCCTACACCCTATACCACAAACCCTAACCTGACACTAACCTCACAGAGAAGCCACATGGTGAGTCTTAACCAGCCAATGTGTCTTAACCGGCAACGCATGTGGCCGAGACGAAGTCAATTGGATTATTTTCCATTTTCGTTTTTTCATGTCATATGAAAGCAGGGAATCATAGCTTCCAAATGACATATTGGTTGTTTAGTTTGACCCACCAGTTTGCCTTGCAGAGAAACAGCGAGTTGAGAAAACAGGCTTGAAAGGTTCACTTCTGTGGAACATTACACCAGCTACATGTTTAAGCATTTATTTCATATTTACATGTCGATTTCAACTCTGACATTTATTTCAGACATGCTCTAGATTCAAACGATGCCTAATGATTTACGTTGTCATAATTTATAGCACCCGTTTTAACTGTCAGCCGGTGTCCCACATGGAGATCTGTGTGTGTGTGTATGTGCCTGTGTGTGTGCCTGTGTGTGTGTGTGTGTGTGTGTGTGTGTGTGTGTGTGTGTGTGTGTGTGTGTGTGAAGACTGCAAACTGAAAAGTGTACTTGGCAATCAATTCGCCCACTGGCAGATCTGATTGGTTGAGCCTCAATTGGCTGAGGCAGAGGCTGGAAATTGCACAGGTGAAAGGAGTTGGCCTCATTAGGCCCACTGGCAGAGCCTGGCCCAGGTGAAAGGAGTTGGCCTCATTAGGCCCACTGGTAGAGCCTGGCCCAGGTGAAAGGAGTTGGCCTCATTAGGCCCACTGGCAGAGCCTGGCCCAGGTGAAAGGAGTTGGCCTCATTAGGCCCACTGGCAGAGCCTGGCCCAGGTGAAAGGAGTTGGCCTCATTAGGCCCACTGGCAGAGCCTGGCCCAGGTGAAAGGAGTTGGCCTCATTAGGCCCACTGGCAGAGCCTGGCCAGAGCCGTTTGTGGTGGTTCTGGAGAACCGTGGGTCGAATGTGAAGTCGGTGGGTCAAACGGTTCTCGAGTTGCGTGCATTACAAACGTACACACACGTACGTACACACACGTACGCACACACACGTACGCACACACACGTACGCACACACACGTACGCACACACACGTACGCACACACACGTACGCACACACACGTACGCACACACGTACGCACACACACGTACGCAGAGACGTGGCGCATTTTTAGTAGGATAAACCAAGGAGGCCTCAAAGCCCTCTTTATGGAGCATGTACAGCACACAGAGAATCAGAGCTCACTGTGTCCTGCACAGCATCTAATCTATTTAACCCATTCTGACCTGAGATCAGATTCATATGAGGTTTCCACTGGACACACATTGGTCTGATTGACCCATTCTGACCTGAGATCAGATTCTAAAAAAATTCGTAGATCTGCTATTTTTAAATAGCTAAAGCACGACATGATGCTGACACCAAAATGGGTGCCCGGTCAGAATGGGTTAAAAAGCCTGCGGTGACTTTAACAAAAGACGGAAGGTTGGATACCAACTGTTTGATCTGTAAATCAATATATTTAGACATAGGCTCAGTCAAAGACTGAGTTCCCGCTGCCACCCTTAGATCTCCATATATGGAGCTGACCTGTTCTGTCATTCCATTATGTTGATCTGACCTCATCAAACCCTGTACACTCAAGACAAGACACGCTCCATATATATATGGCCAGATCTCATCAAACCCTGTATACTCAAGACACTGCCCCCCGCTGCCACCCTTAGATCTCCATATATGGAGCTGACCTGTTCTGACATTCCATATGTTGATCTGACCTCATCAAACCCTGTACACTCAAGACACGCTCCATATATGGCCAGTACAGAATTCATTCAATATGTTGAGCTGACCGCCCCATGCCAAAGCGCCAGCGCTCACCCAGCAGTCTGCTGTCACCCAGGCGGATGAGAGCACGCGACCTTGAGGTCGCTTCTCACCCTCATAGCGTCTTACTGGTTTAACCCATTCTGAACGGGCACCCATTTTGGTGTCAGCATCATGTTATGCTTTAGCCATTGAAAAATAGCAGATCTACAAGCTCATATCGCGCCACCGAGTGGCGCGATACGAGCTTGTAGGTCTGCTATTTTTTGAAAAATCGAAGAGCGACTGACATTTCTAGAATCTGATCTCAGGTCAGAATGGGTTAATCAGACCAGTGTGTGTCCTAGTGGAAACCTCGTATGAATCTGATCTCAGGTCAGAATGGGATAACTATACAACTTGACGTCACTGTGTTATGAAACGTAGATAGCATTTCATGTAGACCGCGCTCTATTATGCATATAGTTTCATTATATAGATATTCCACTGTTAGGTTTTTACTAGCCCTGGAACATGACTGCCATGATGATTATCATGACAGTCATGCAGAAACTTTGCCCTGTTTTTTGTGCTCGCTGCATTTACAAGATTTCCGTATATATAAACATTCAGATTTCAAATATAAAGTACTCACAAAGTGTCCCACGGGTGTTAGTTAGTAGCAGCGCCAGCG
>NC_139716.1:43470820-43475820 GCF_964188405.1 Protomyctophum parallelum
CCCTAGATCCATAAGGCCTACGCCCTACGCCCCTAGATCCATAAGGCCTACGCCCTACGCCCCTAGATCCATAAGGCCTACGCCCTACGCCCCTAGATCCATAAGGCCTATGCCCTACGCCCCTAGATCCATAAGGCCTACGCCCTACGCCCCTAGATCCATAAGGCCTACGCCCCTAGATCCATAAGGCCTACGCCCTACGCCCTACGCCCCTAGATCCATAAGGCCTACGCCCTACGCCCTACGCCCCTAGATCCATAAGGCCTACGCCCTACGCCCTACGCCCCTAGATCCATAAGGCCTACGCCCCTAGATCCATAAGGCCTACGCCCCTAGATCCATAAGGCCTACGCCCTACGGTGTCCCTCCCAACGGGCAATAGAGACCATGTATTAAGGAACAAGGACCGAGGTGGATACCCCAGATGGCAACAGTGAGGAGTTTGACATCATGGCTGCAGCGTTTATACTGCATGAAGGGAACACCCTATAGCCACCTTCCTCTTCGTCATTGTCCTGGACTACGCGTTAAGGAAGGCCATCAATGGACGAGAGCACAATCTGGGGCTCACCATAACACCAAGGAGGTCGAGACGACACCCCACAGTAGTCCTGACAAACCTGGACTACGTGGACGACATCACCAGCCTGCTCTCCGACCACTTGGAATGCCTGAATGTAACATCCCTTTGGAACATCCACCTCTGACAACAACAGGAGGCACTGCTCTGAAGGGAGTCAAGGACTTCAAGTACTCAACGGAACAAGATCTTATCCCATTCTGAACGGGCACCCATTTTGGTGTCAGCATCATGTTATGCTTTAGCTATTGAAAAATAGCAGATCTACAAGCTCATATCGCGCCACCGAGTGGCGCGATACGAGCTTGTAGGTCTGCTATTTTTGAAAAATCGAAGAGCGACTGACATTTCTAGAATCTGATCTCAGGTCAGAATGGGTTCATCAGACCAGTGTGTGTCCAGTGGAAACCTCGTATGAATCTGATCTCAGGTCAGAATGGGTTAAAGTGAGGAAGGCACTTGCACAGAGGGCCCCTGAACGGCTTGGCCAGTGTATGGAACTCAAACCTCCCCCGTAAAACCAAACTCAGCTTCTTCTATGCGATGGTGGAGTCTGTTCTCCTATAGGCAGTGGATGCTGGACCCTGAAGCCAACCCTGCAGAAGTCATGTTATAGCAACAAGAATCTGTATGATGGAATGCCAAGGGTGAGCCAGAAAATAGCAGCCAGGAGAATGAGACTATAGCAGGACAAAAAGGAGCTGGGACAACGCTCCACACGACCCAGACTCTTCTCCCGTCTGGCTCCAAAACTAAGGAATGAACTTCCCATTGCAATCAGAACTGTATGCAGACTCACTCCCAATCTTCCGCCGTACTCTAAAAACCCACCTCTTCAGACTCCATCTTGCCGTAGCACTTACCATAGCCTCGACGACCTTATAGGAGTATGCAAAGGCTCAGCTTATGTGATTTAGATAGAATATCATGTAGACATATATTATATATATATATAGACATTCTATAGTGTATACTCACAGTTTCATTGTACATATCCTATAGTGGTATATAATATGGTATTGCCACCATGTGTTGTTCTTGCTTACTGGGTTAGGGTTAAACCGCTCTGGATTAAGAGTGTCTGCTAACTTGTAAATTGTGACACTGCCAAAGACACCAAGAGGAGGCAGCCTGCAGCAAACTATAGTGCTGTGGGAAGCAACACACGGACACCGGTCACGAGGACGTCCGACAGTAATAACTAATAACACACGGGCAGCGGTCACGAGGACATCAGACAGTAATAACACACGGGCACCGGTCACGAGGACATCAGACCGTAATAACTAATAACATACGGGCACCGGCCACGAGGACGTCAGACAGTAATAACTAATAACACACGGGCACCGGCCACGAGGACGTCAGACAGTAATAACACACGGGCAGCGGCCACGAGGACATCAGACAGTAATAACACACGGGCACCGGTCACGAGGACGTCAGACAGTAATAAGTAATAACACACGGGCACCGGTCACGAGGACATCAGACAGTAATAACACACGGGCAGCGGCCACGAGGACATCAGACAGTAATAACACACGGGCACCGGCCACGAGGACATCAGACAGTAATAACACACGGGCACCGGCCACGAGGACATCAGACAGTAATAACTAATAACACACGGGCACCGGTCACGAGGACATCAGACAGTAATAACTAATAACACACGGGCACCGGTCACGAGGACATCAGACAGTAATAACTAATAACACACGGGCACCGGTCACGAGGACGTCAGACAGTAATAACACACGGGCACCGGCCACGAGGACGTCAGACAGTAATAACACACGGGCACCGGCCACGAGGACGTCAGACAGTAATAAGTAATAACACACGGGCACCGGTCACGAGGACATCAGACAGTAATAACACACGGGCAGCGGCCACGAGGACATCAGACAGTAATAACACACGGGCACCGGCCACGAGGACATCAGACAGTAATAACACACGGGCACCGGCCACGAGGACATCAGACAGTAATAACTAATAACACACGGGCACCGGTCACGAGGACATCAGACAGTAATAACTAATAACACACGGGCACCGGTCACGAGGACGTCAGACAGTAATAACACACGGGCACCGGCCACGAGGACGTCAGACAGTAATAACACACGGGCACCGGCCACGAGGACGTCAGACAGTAATAACTAATAACACACGGGCACCGGCCACGAGGACGTCAGACAGTAATAACACACGGGCACCGGCCACGAGGACGTCAGACAGTAATAACACACGGGCACCGGCCACGAGGACGTCAGACAGTAATAACACACGCGGATGTATTCAAGAATGACGCAGGAGCGCAAAGCACCAATGAGCTGCATGGCCAGAGTACGGAGTATACCAGGAGGACTGGAAGCAACGATGGAGGCTCCTCTGAGGACGACCTCCACTAGAGGAGGGAGTACCTAAACTAAATTGTAATTGAGTAACATGTGTGTTGTATCATCAGGTGTTGCGTGCGTGCGTGCGTGCGTGCGTGCGTGCGTGCGTGCGTGCGTGCGTGCGTGCGTGCGTGCGTGCGTGCGTGCGTGCGTGCGTGCATTCGTACCTACCAGATCATGTGTGTTTTCTGTCCTCTGTCCTGTTTGGATTTCACATGTCAGCTCATAGAACTCCTGGATGTCTGTTACACACACACACACACACACACACACACACACACACACACACACACACACACACACACACACACGCACGCACGCACGCGCGCGCACACACACACACACACACACACACACACACACACACACACACACACACACACACACACACACACACACACACACACACACACACACACACACACACACACACACACACACACACACACACACACACGTGGGTTTAAAGCAGTGTGATGTCATTGTGATGTCACTGATAATCCCAGATTAACCCCTCCCCTCCTTTCTCTCTCTCTCTCTCTCTCTCTCTCCCTCCCTCGCTCTCTCTCATCCGTCAGTCATGACCTGCTCTGACATTCCATATGTTGACCCCCCCCCCCCGTCCTTCCTCTTCGATGTCTCCCTTTTGACTGATACCTGTCCATTTAACCCATTCTGACCAGGCACCCATTTTGGTGTCAGCATCATGTTATGCTTTAGCTATTTAAAAATAGCAGACCTACAAGCTCATATCGCGCCACCGAGTGGCGCGATATGAGCTTGTAGGTCTGCTATTTTTTGAAAAGTCGAAGAACGACTGACATTTTTAGAATCTGATCTCAGGTCAGAATGGGTTCATCAGACCCAGTGTGTGTCCGGCGGAAACCTCGTATGAATCTGATCTCAGGTCAGAATGGGTTAAACTAGGGGGGCCTGCCCCAAAGTTATTATGCAGAGTCCTCAACAGGCCCTATACCTGGGCCCTCATCAAACCCTGTACACTCAAGACACTGCCCCCCCCCACTGCCACCCTCAGATCTCCATATATGGAGCTGACCTATTCTGACATTCCATATGTTGATCTGACCTCTTCAAACCCAAGACACGCTCTATATATGGCCAGTACAGAACAAGGTTATAATAGTTTTGTTTTTTTCATTATAGTTTAGTTTTAGTTAGTTTTGACATCTTTTTTTCTAATTCAGTTAGTTTTAGTTAGTTTTTAGAGCGGGTTTGCTAGTTTTTATTTAGTTTTTATTTTGGTGAAAATGCTTAGTTTTAGTTTAGTTTTAGTTTAGTTTTAGTTTTTTTCGTACTTTGGTTTAGAGTTAGCGTGGCTACATGCTGCCGTACGGTGCTGAAAACTGTCGTAAAACTTGTTGGAGAAATGAGGAAATTAATCTAATGAATTTAAAAGGATTATAATATAAATATCCGAAAGGCATATACATATTGATAAAAACTAAAACTAAGCGTATTTTGTCTATAATTTCAGTTAGTTTTGAGGACACACAATACAGTTTCAGTTTAGTTATCGTTTTTTAATTTATTTTTAGTTTTTATTAGTTTCAGTTAACTGAAATGTTTTTTTAATTCTAGTTTTCGTTTTTTAGTTAGTTTTAGTTAACTATTATAACCTTGGTACAGAATTCATGTTGCTCCAAAGCGCCAGCGGTTTTCCGTCCCCGTCACCCAGATGGATGTGTGTTTCTGGCTCTCAGGGCGTCGTCCCTTCTATAAACGGCTTCTGTCTCCATGAACACGTCTCAATATTTGCCAATGACAATGAACGGAGAAATGACGTCAGAATTCCGCTAAATATGAAATATACATCAACCCATTCTGACCTGAGATCAGATTCATACGAGGTTTCCGCCGGACACACACACTGGTCTGATTAACCCATTCTGACCTGAGATCAGATTCTAAAAAATGTCAGTCGTTCTTCGATTTTTCAAAAAATAGCAGACCTACAAGCTCGTATCGCGCCACTCGGTGGCGCGATATGAGCT
>NC_139716.1:43478320-43550820 GCF_964188405.1 Protomyctophum parallelum
TTATAATAACAAAACATATTTGTTACCTTCTCGTTTAAGAGGCATCCCGTCTGTCTGTCTGCGTGTCACTCTCACTCTGATCCCTGATGGTCAGATAAGCCTATTAGGGATTTAAAAATGTATCAGCTATGAACCCTGGGTGATGTAGTCATCCTGTATGGGATTTAGAGGCAGGCTGGTAGGCAGGAAGGCAGGCAGGCAGGCAGGCAAGCAGACAGGCAGGCAGGCAGACAGACAGACAGACAGACAGACAGACAGACAGACAGACAGACAGACAGACATCCCTTAAGCCAAATTCCAATACCCAGAATCTCGGCTACTCGCTCACTCTCACTCAGTCACTCCAGCAAGGTGGTGTTATGGTGGAATTGGTGACCTGCTGAAATATGTGACAACCGTGTAGACAATCACATAATGTAAATGTGTCCTAATGTCAATTGTTGCAGTTTGTTCATTAGCAGAGTTCAACCTAACTGTATTTAGGCCATGTATTTAAAGACTTCCATGTAATAGTTGTGTGAACAAGATGGTCACATATTTGGCAGGTCACCAATTTCACCGTCATTTGCCACGCTGGAGTGAGCGAGTGTGAGTGAGCGAGTGGCCGATATATTGGGTATTGGAATTTGGCTCTAGTTTTCCGTTTTGTGGGAGGAACAACCAGCGAGGCATGGGATGAGGATCTCAGACACCTTTTGGGTACATACGGTTGGTTGGAGCAGGTGGATACGGTTACGGAGCAGGTGGATAAGGTTACTTGTAAAACTATAAATGTGACAATGAAGATTATTCTGATTCTAAGGAGTTTCCTGGCCATGGAAGGCTCTATGTGTCTTCTTAAAATGTATTCTATAATTATCCCTTCACTAAGTCCCTCCCCCCCAACCATCCTTGTCCAATAGGCACGTTAGCAGCAAAGAAAGCTTGACCTGCATAGCAACCGTTGCTAAACTATTTTTATAGCAACGCTTTTTGGGGTTGGATTTAGTGATATTGACTTGTTCCGCCATCAGTGTCCTGTGTTAAGTGACAGCATCTCCTGGACCTTGCAGCTGTGTTCTGGACCGGTACAGTACAGTACAGTACAGTACAGTACAGTACAGTACAGTACAGTTCAGTTGTGGTCTGGACCAGTTGCAGGCGGTCTAACAAGGTTTTAGAGACAGTACAGTAATGTACAAAGTAGTACAGTAAAGCACAGAGTAGTACGGTACGGTACGGTACGGTACGGTACGGTACGGTACGGTACGGTGCGGTACAGCTGTGTTCTGGACCGGTACAGTACAGTACAGTACAGTACAGTACAGTACAGTACAGTACAGTACAGTACAGTACAGTACAGTACAGTACAGTACAGTACAGTACAGTACAATACAGTACAGTATACAGTTGAGGTCTGGACCAGTTGCAGGCGGTCTAAGAAGGTTTTAGAGACAGTACAGTAATGTACAAAGTAGTACAGTAAAGCACAGAGTGGTACGGTACGGTACGGTACGGTACGGTACGGTACGGTACGGTACGGTACGGTACAGTACAGCTGTGTTCTGGACCAGATGCAGGCGATCTAACCTAATTTTAGAGAGGATTGCATCTACGTGTGGACGATCATTTCTAATGAAACAACTGATCTTAGTTTGGCAATGTCACCAAGGTGATAAAAACAGCTGCGAGACACAGTTGTAGGTTGACTATTTTCACAATATGTATCTGTGGAACCCAAATCAAACTAAATGTAAGGCAGCAGTGTGTGTGTGTGTGTGTGTGTGTGTGTGTGTGCGTGCGTGCGTGCGTGCGTGCGTGCATATATTATTGGAGACCTCCCAAAAAATAAAAATAAAACTCAAGTGAAGTGAGTGAGGGTCACTTGTTTAGTGCTCTAAACAAACATTACAATCCATAGACCTGGCTGGCTTTAAAGTGCTCTAAACAAACATTAAAGTCCATAGACCTGGCTGGCTTTAAAGTGCTCTAAACAAACATTAAAGTCCATAGACCTGGCTGGCTTTAAAGTGCTCTAAACAAACATTAAAGTCCATAGACCTGGCTGGCTTTAAATTGCTCTAAACAAACATTAAGGTCCGTAGACTTAAAGGGCCTTTCAGACGGGCAGTAGTGCGACAGGTCTGCTCATGAGGGATGCGTAGCAGTGCATGTCAAAGATCTACATATGTCTCCATTATGTTGCGACTGGGCCACTCATTAGGCCCACCCATTAGATAGATGATTAGATAAATGGGATAACAAACAGAGGATTCTACTACCCATGGTGTTTAATTAAAGAATTACATTTTGTTCAGATTTGAGGACAGGAATTACTTTAGCTTTAATAGCTTTGGAGGGAAATGGTTGACTAAACAGAATTATGGGCAAACAAGCTCTTGATTGGTCTTTCCCATTGACCAATCATTAAATAACAAAGTATTGCTCGTTCCCATGGATCGACCAATCAGGTGATCTCAAAGAAGAAAAGAAAAAGATCACACCCGTGTGAAGTCAGGGCGCTCTTGTCGTCATACATCATCACATTCCGGCCAATCACAATTTGCGTCTTCACTTTTCTGTCCTTGCACCTTTTATCCTCAATATTTACATTGCTTAACCCATTCTGACCTGAGATCAGATTCATAACGAGGTTTCCGCTGGACACACACTGGTCTGATCAACCCATTCTGACCTGAGATCAGATTCTAAAAATGTCAGTCGCTCTTTGATTTAAAAAAAAAAAATAGCAGACCTACAAGCTCGTATCGCGCCACTCGGTGGCGCGATATGAGCTTGTAGATCTGCTATTTTTCAATAGCTAAAGCATAACATGATGCTGACACCAAAATGGGTGCCCGGTCAGAATGGGTTAAGCATTAAGCCAATCAAATCTTCGCTATGATTCACACAAACACACAAAGCTGGGCATACATAGGAGGGGTTAACGCGCCTCAAAAAGGCAAAATAATGTGACGTGAAAAGGACCAGTGGTTGTGTGTGGGCGTACACTGCCCCCCTGTGGCCTGGTACAACATGACATCCAGCGTCCCACATTTCAGAAGTGTTCCATTGCTCGTCCCCCGTCTCTCTCTCTCTCTCTCTCTCTCTCTCTCTCTCTCTCTCTCTCGCTCTATGCCTGCTTGATTTAATTTACAAAAAAAAAGAAAAAAAATCCAACAAAAAAACTAAACTTCAGCATCATTGCACACCTCCCACAATGCACTGGGCCCTTTGTGCGGCCCATTCACACCATATAGTTATAAAGGATAGAGGAAGGACAGCTATTCATTTCAATGGAAGTTGCTCAGTGGCGTTTGAAGAACCAGGAAGTCTTCCATTATAACTATAGTCTCGAGCGAGCGGAAGTTGAGGAGAGCGGTCTCAAATTTGAGGTCAGGGTTGACGGACATTATACACACATGATGTCACTGAATGAACGACCAGAAACGTGCTGCAGTTCCAGTTCCAACTTTGGCCAGTAGGGTAGCGGCAGCTTCAGCGTTGGCCAGCCGAAATTTGAGCTGTATAGTCCACGGACAACATACGTATACATATCTGTCCTTCAGCTGCTTGTTGTTGTCCACGTGCGAGAGGGCGGTGTGGAGAGCCACGCATGGCAACATCTGTTTTCGCGAAATGCAAACTGCCATGTAGTATGGAGCAAACCCCTAAGTTCACTCATTGTGTTTTGTTATGGTTTTCCTGTAGTTCCAGTTAGCTCATAACATTAGCTGCTGTTGCCAGTCGCTCTGCATTGCGGCATTCAGAGTATGGGTTTTTATGCCATTCAGACTCCTATTGGCTTAGGAGGCAGCCAATCCTGACTAGGTCGCTAGTAAGGTCGCTAGGAGGCAGCCAATCAGTCATGACTAGGTCGTGTTTACGGCCGTCAATAGTGGTGGGTGAAAATGTAGGCCAGGCTACTTCGCACATTGGCAAAAAAAAGACACTAGCACAGACCACTGATGGACTAAGGCTTGAAGGTCAAAGTTCACCATGTTCAGAAGGTGGACATTTTGACAGGTATGAAATCTTGTCATTTCACACCCGGGCGGAAGGTGGTCGCCGCTGGTCGCAATTACAAAATTCATGCCTCGGAGGGTGGTCCAAAAATAGTCTGCGAGAGAATCCCTTTTGGCTCTTTCACCAACTTCCGGTTCAAGACCTGCGGGGTAGTTATGCTCCTTGAATAAATTACATGGTCCTGACAGTACAGTATATGGGTACATTATTAGTGATTGGACAGACAATCTCACATGGGAGGCTCCTCCCCTCCCATGTGATAGGCGTATTCACTCTTTTTGTGCCCATGTGGTCTTTAACAACTTATTTTAGAGTGTCGATTTGTGCCTTTTGACATTTAATGCGTACAGAATAGCCTTGCTTCCACTAACCATAGGCAGGTGTCTGTTCCGTAGGAGACGATTTCATTCCGCAATGGTGGGCAATCCAAGAATGTCCCCTCCATTCACTCCTCTTATAACCATGATCTTTAGCAGCAATTTTCTCAGAATCTTTTCTCCATCCGCGCCTGGAATGGCAATTAGGCGATATTTGGACCCCAATGAAAAGTCTTTGCTGCCTCATTGTTAGCATATTAGCGCTTCTAGCAGCACCGAAGGAGCTCCAGACTGGCTCAAAGATGGCGGATCGGGATTCTGTGTGAGCGCTTCCATGGTGTTTCGCGTGCAGAAAGAGCCGAGCACGGAATGCTACTTGTGCCGTGCTCATGAGCGGTAGGAAAGAGGTAGGTAACTGACCAATTAGAATTTAGAAGTTGAAGGTGGTGCTCCTCCTCCCCTCCTCCCCTCCCATGTGATAGGTGGCGTAGTAACTGTCGGCAGCCACAGGGGGCGATGCGTGCACCTGCTGCGGCTGTGCAGCCGCCTCCACCTCCTCCTCCTCTCCTCCACCAGAGAAGTACTTGTCGATGAGCGCCAGCGACGTTTTGTAGACCTCCCTGTTCTCGTGCTGTTGCAGCGCCTCGATGCGGTCCAGGCCTCCGCACTCCTCGACCATCAGACACAGCCTGTCCGTCTCCCCGTAGCTCTCGCCGGCTGCCAGGATGTTGCCGAGAGCCTCGAGGACCAGCAGGACCACTTTGACGTCCTTCTGGGCGCTCAGCAACGCAAGCAGAGGCTCCAGAACTCCGGCCTGGACCAGGAAGAGCAGCTGCTCAGCGGTCCCCCCTGTGGTGAGGTTGGTGACGGCCCACACGGCCTCCTTCTGCGCGCGGTGGTCGTGGCCGCTGTGCAGCACCGCGATGAGGCGCGGCACCAGGTCGGGCTCGTCGATCACCTCCTGGATCTGCGAGTCGCGCCCGGCCGTCACGTTGGAGAGAGTCCAGGCCGCCTCCTTCTGCACAGTGGGCTTGGGGTGCCCGAGGAGCCGCGGGAAATATCGAAGTGCACCGGCGTCGAGCACCGCCTGTGTCTGCTCGTCCGTGCCGGCCACCATGTTCCCGGCGGCCCGTAGAGCCGGCGTCAGGACGCTAATCGGTTCGGACGCCAGCAGCTCGACGAGGCGTTCGACCATGCCAGGTGTCTCCACCACCACCCCGATGCGCTCATCCGTGTCGTTGGTGAGGTACGACACGGCCCAGCACGCGTTGAACAGTACCTCCTCGTCTGAGTGGCGCAGGAAGGCTGCGATAACGGGCAGGATCTGGCGCACCACGGCCAGTGGGGGCGACGGGTTCTTGTGGCACAGGTTCGAGAGCATCCAGGTGACCGTGCGCAGGTACTCGGGCGTGAACGTCGCCGATACATCGGGAACGTTAAGGAGAGCGAGCAGCGGTGTCACGGCGCCCGCCTCAATGACGCGGTCGCGGAGCTCGGAACCGTCCCCAGCGATGTTGGCGAGTGCCCACACGGCCTGCTCACTGACGTGGGCGTGCGTTGAGCGCAGCAGCTCTACGAGTGCCGCCACGGCACCCCCCGAAGACGCCACGGCCGCCGTCTGTTCCGACGTGCCGGACGCGACATTGGTGAGGGCCCACGCCGCCTCGAACTGGACTTGTGGCTCGTCGTGGCACTGCAGCAGGAGCACCAGGCGTGGGACCAGCCCCGCCGCGATGATCTGGTCGATGGGCGGGTGGCTCTCGCACGACAGCAGCTTCCTGGCGGCCTGTGTGGCTGCGAGACGCGCGTCGGAATTTCCGCCGGCGCTGTCGATGCCTTCCACGATGTCCTGGACGTTCCAGTAGCGACCCCCCGGAGGATGAGCGGCACCCTGAAGGCTCCTCTCCTGAGGCAGAAACGAGTCGGAATCTGACACGACGTTCCTCCTCTTGAAGATCTGCTCGTCCTTCTTCACCTTACGGAGTTCCACCGTCTCCTCTGCGCGTTTACGGCGAAGCTCCACCGCGTCTCTTCCTTTGTTCTTGAACATAGAAAGACGAGCTGGGGCTGAGTTATTCCTCGACATGTTTCCTGGTTGATCTGCGTCTGTTCTCTCGTCCTGTTACCTCTCTGTGTGCGTGCGTGTGTGAGAGTGCGTTCGCTCTGTGCTCGGCCTCGGACAAAGTTGTTGGGGTAACGGTTGTACGCCGGTCTTAAGTAGACCAGGATGACATCATACACTGTGTTTATGACGCCACTTTCATAGTGCCCCATAAGTCTGCATAAACAGTACGCTAACTTCTATTTCTGGTTCCGAAATGGAATATAATTAAAGGTAAATCTATGTTGATGAGTACAGACGTTTACTTTTTACAGGGGCCAATTACATATATAATTTTGCAACCACCTGTAAGTGCTCTTTAAGAGCGTAATGAGGGTTATAGGGTCGTTAACTGTATAAGTGTCATCAGTGCTCATAGCCATACCTGAGGTGGGGTTGGCGAAAGGGCCTTTATGTGTGGAGTTTGCATGTTCTCCCCGTGTCCCCTAGGGTAGGTACCCTCACAAAAACATGCAGTAATCCTGGTCTCTAAACTGCCTCCCCCTGGCCAGCCGGGGCGCCTGATAGAGGGGAAAGGAACTGGTCGGAATAACGTGTTCCTTCCACGTGCTACGTCCGGCCAGGGAAATTCCCCTCTGTCAGGTGAAAAGAAGCAGCTTGGATGCATAGAAGGAGGCATGAGGTCAGTCTACTGCCTCCCCAGGTTGGCAGAGGAAGTGTAGCGCCCAGGATTACATTATGATTAGATAATTGGCACTGGGTGAAAAACTGGGTTGCAAAATCGTGGGATAAAACTTATGGGTAAATTAAAATAAATAACTGCACTCTGTCCAGTGCCTACTTGCGTGTTGCACACAAGCAGAGCGCGCAAGTACTGTCGGCCGCTACGAACTTTCAAATCTCAGCCTCTCTGTGAAATAACGGTTTCAATATTGAATTATTAGGTTTAGCTATGTGCTACGTACCTAGGTTTTGGAGGTAGTATGGTAAAATCTATAAAAGAAATACAGTCCCATCGATTTAGAAATGTCCAGGATCCACTTAGAAAAATAAAACATGGATATCAGATGAAAAATTAAAAGTATATTAGTTAAAATATGTTATCACGTATATAGTATAATATTATTTATTTTAAACTTTCAATAACATTGCTTTAATTTGACTTAATTCATATCAATACTAAATCATGGTCTGAGTAATAGGTGTCTCTAACTTCAATGTTTGTAATGGTATTTTCATATTTGTTAAAATATACATTATCTAAAATACTTCCGTAATATGTAGTTGATTTACGCATCAGAGCACCAGACAAACAACATTACTTGCACGCTCTGCTTGCGCAAGTAGGTTGATTAGCAGTATACTGTGGTTACTTGGGTTGTTTGATGCGTATGTCCAGAGATGTGCAGTATTTGAAATACATGTATTTGAAATACATGTATTTGAAATACTTTTTGTATTTTGTAATTTGTATTTCGCTGGGATGGAAGAAATGAGATGTATTTTGTATTTAGATACATTTTTTGACCCAGTATTTGTATTTTGTATCAAAATACATTTTCAATGTATTTTGCCCATCAGAGATGGACAGTATTTGAAATACATGTATTTGAAATACGTATTTGAAATACTTTTTCTGTATTTTGTAATTTGTATTTCGCTGGGATGGAAGATGTATTTTGTATTTTGTATTTAGATACATTTTTTGACCCAGTATTTGTATTTTGTATCAAAATACATTTTCAATGTATTTTGCCCATCTCTGCTTATGTCCGTAGCTGTGTATGACGTGATGAAGATATGTACCAATGCCAGCGTATAACTGGCTCTCAATGGTAACGTAATAAAGATATGATTCAGTGTCGGGTGGATTAAAGGTAATGCCCCTACAGTATGTATTCATGTATGTAATCTGACACCAATGCCATATCAAGCACAAATTAATCACTACAGTACGTCATATGCTGCCACTGGACATACGCATCGGAGCACTGGACAAACAACATTACTACTTGTACGCTCTGCTTGCGCAAGTAATAATGGATTGCATTTTTATAGCGCTCGGCTCTTCTATGCACTACGTGCTTACTCAAAGTGCTTACCGCTTACATACAGTATAAAGTATCACATGGATGGAAATATTCAAGGAGGTAAAAAGCAGTATAAAGTATCAAATACATGGAAATACTCAAATAAGTAAAAAAAAAAAACAGTAGGCCTATAAAGTAGGCTATTTAAAACATGGAAATACTAACAAAGTAAAGTATTAAACACATGGAAATACTAATAAAGTATCAAATACTTGTGACGTGTGCATTAGGTTAGGGGGCGCTGCCGTGTTGACGCATCGCTCCCAGCCAATGAGGCTTGTAAGGAGACTCGCCCCCCCCGCGATGTGATTGACTGAAATCAGCAGATCTACAAGCTCACAACGCGCCAGGGACGAGACGCGTTGTGAGCTTGTAGATCTGCTGTGTTGTTGAGCAATATCCCAGTGGTGCCATGTCCGCTTATTATACGCGACTTGGAGCTTGTTTTTTTTGTAGTTGCTTGTAAATTGATGTGGCTTCTTTTGGGCTTGCTTTCATAGACCTGGTTGCTTATTTCAATTTTATCTCACAAGACCTGGCAACACGGTCCCTCCCACATACTTACACACACATTGTAGTGGACTGTGGGGAGACACGCACACACACGCACAAGTTCACAACGTGTGTTTGTTTGTTTAAAGTTTAAAACGTTTATACACTTCAAAACAGTTGTTGTTTAAAACGGCTCTTTAAAACTTAGCAAACGGTTAGAATTTGATACAAAACACCAAGTTGTTTAGTTTTATGAACGTACTGAGACTTCCAGGCAGGGTGTTTAACCGAGGCGTGGGGACAGCTCTGCCCAGCCGAAGGAGCCTGTTAGTCGGCGTGAACACTTAACTTCTCTCCGCTGCAATAAAACATTTCATTTTGTATTAATAAACAACTAAACGGAGTTACAGACAAAGCAACAACAACAACCAGGACCTCCACGGTGTTTTACCGAGGCGTGGAGCCAGCGCTACCCGGCCCAAGGAGCCTGTTTGTCGGCATGAAGATCGAGTTCGCCCCGCTGAACGTCCCGCTGCGGAGGAGGCTGCAGACCTTTGCTGTTCTGCAATGGACATTCTCTTTCCTGGCTCTAGGTAAAAAAATACTCTATTACTACTGAGTTAAAATACTTTATGTAACTATACTGTACCACAATAGAATACTATTTAAAATATTTTATATTACACTATAGCCTACTAGATTCGGCACAAACAAGGGGCTAAATTAATTTCGCTCCTATGCCACCAAAATGTGGAACGCCCTACCAACAGTCATTAAGACATGCAAATCCATTGACTCCTTCAAAACCGCCCTCAAAGGGCACCTACGGACGGCTGCAATTCGAAACTGGCCCCCGTAAAATCAGAATCCCCCCCGCCCCCCCCCCCCCCCCTTTCCCCTCACTGTATATGTTTCTTTTCCCTTTTTACCTCCTCTATGATTTTCCTGTTTTGACGTCTCTTAATTGTTTTGATGAATTGAAAATGGTGGGCCCTATTGTATAACTCACAGTTAACAGTTGTTGTATTGAGTTGTACTTGAAATGTACTGTAATTCTGCAAACTGTTAATAAATCAATAAATCAATCAATGTACCATGTACTGGGTTAGTAAAAATACTACTGAGTTACAATACTTGATATTACACTATACTGCACCATACTACTATTTTAAATACTATTGATTGATTGATTGAATTGATTGAATTAACAGTTTGCATGGACAAGCACAGGGAAGTACAGTTCAGTACAATGTCTGCTAAAAAGGATGAATCCTGCAAGAAAGCCTTTCAACCAGTTTCCATTGGGGTCCTTGGTACTCAATTCATCAAACATTTAATGATGGACAAATATAAAATACTACAGACCCAGAAACAAGTAGAGCAGCTTTGAAGCATTCAGACTTTTTATGACTGTTGGTAGGGCGTTTCACGTTTTTGGTGGCATAGCAGGAGATAGCCGCAATTTGCAACTCTAGATTTCTTATAATGGGATGAATCTAGAGTTGCAATACCCTCCATTGACTCCCCACTCATCCAATTTGCGGTTGCAATCTGCTTGTATTAAACGACGTTAAACTTGCCAACATTGCAGGTGGGGCAAGCTTGAATTATCCTCTTTCAATCTGCCTCGCTTTTACAAATCCACCATAGACATGTCAGGAGCTACTTTCTGTCAAGAAATGTTGGAGTTTGGAAGCGCTCGTCGTAAGTCACTGAACGGCCCTGCGTGCCATCTGTTTCGCATTTGCACATAATGCAGCAGCGCGACCCCTTAATAAAAACGAGTGCTTCCAAATATAATCACCTGCACAGAATTTCTTGACAGAAAGTAGCTCCTAACATGTCAACGGGGGATTTTTATGACACAAAAGCTTGGCAGATTGAAAGAGGATAATTCAAGCTTGCCCTACAGCTGCAATGTTGGTGAGTTTAACGTTGTTTAATACAAGCAGATCGCAATCGCAAATTGGATGAGTAGGGACTAGTCAATGGAGGGTATTGCAACTCTAGATTCATCTCCTTATTAAAAGATCTAGAGTTGTTAATGAGAATGAATTAAACCCTTGTTTGTCGTATAGTGAGGTTGTTTTTTAGGGTCTTTGAGGTGCTGTGGTACCATGAGGTGCATAGTCATAGACTACTAGACTAAGGCCTCTTTTAGACGGCGACCATCTCCATATAACACGTCAAGTCCCGTTGCGTTCTCATTTTTTCTTACCGTTTACACGAGAACGCACACGTTATGATATAATGTGCTATTATGCTATACTGTCGCTAGGTGGCGATAACGGGCTGCCAAATAGACAGGTCACCCACGTACGAGAAGAAGAACTCCTTCACGCAAGCCTGCGCAACACTGCTCTGGGCAGCGCCACGGGATGGTTATATATATTATAATACATTAGGCTACATAAACGCTGCTGCCGCGGCTGCCTTCTATCACAAGGCTTTTTATTTACATCATGGTTTTACATTCAACATCGCTGATGAGCAGCACTTTGTAGGCGAGGAGGGAGGCTTGTTCAGGAACTCCATTATATCATAATGATATTGCTCTGCATCAATGTAATAAACATATGCGCTGTGAGCCAACGTGAGCCATGATGTCATAAGTTTTGCGAATTCACCGTTTTGCCTGTTTATATGGAGACCATAGGAAACGGTGTTCTCAAAGATTTCCACTCGGTTTCACTTCGTTGCGTTTTCACCTCCAGAGAACACGGTTCTCGTCTAAATGACAGCAGCAAACGATACTTTATTTTGACGTTTTATATGAACACCATCCTCGTGTAAATAGCACCTTAGTGAGGTTGTTTTTAGGGTCTTTGAGGTGCTGTGGTACCATGAGGTGCATAGTCATAGACTACTAGACTTAGTGAGGTTGTTTTAGGGTCTTTGAGGTGCTGTGGTACCATGAGGTGCATAGTCATAGACTACTAGACTTAGTGAGGTTGTTTTAGGGTCTTTGAGGTGCTGTGGTACCATGAGGTGCATAGTCATAGACTACTAGACTTAGTGAGGTTGTTTTAGAGGTGCTGTGGTACCATGAGGTGCATAGTCATAGACTACTAGACTTAGTGAGGTTGTTTTAGGGTCTTTGAGGTGCTGTGGTACCATGAGGTGCATAGTCATAGACTACTAGACTTAGTGAGGTTGTTTTAGAGGTGCTGTGGTACCATGAGGTGCATAGTCATAGACTACTAGACTTAGTGAGGTTGTTCTTTAGGGTCTTTGAGGTGCTGTGGTACCATGAGGTGCATAGTCATAGACTACTAGACTTAGTGAGGTTGTTTTAGGGTCTTTGAGGTGCTGTGGTACCATGAGGTGCATAGTCATAGACTACTAGACTTAGTGAGGTTGTTTTAGGGTCTTTGAGGTGCTGTGGTACCATGAGGTGCATAGTCATAGACTACTAGACTTAGTGAGGTTGTTCTTTAGGGTCTTTGAGGTGCTGTGGTACCATGAGGTGCATAGTCATAGACTACTAGACTTAGTGAGGTTGTTCTTAGGGCCTTTGAGGTGCTGTGGTACCATGAGGTGCATAGTCATAGACTACTAGACTTAGTGAGGTTGTTCTTAGGGTCTTTGAGGTGCTGTGGTACCATGAGGTGCATAGTCATAGACTACTAGACTTAGTGAGGTTGTTCTTAGGGTCTTTGAGGTGCTGTGGTACCATGAGGTGCATAGTCATTTGTCATAGTGAGGTTTAGCTGCAATTTGCAACTATTCTTTTTAATAATGTGATGAATCTAGAGTTGCAATTCCATCCATTGACTCTCCATTCGTGCAATTTGCACCGGCCTGGTTCCGGCGAGCCATCCTGCATCCGAAACGGTCAAGAAATGACCGAATAACTGAGTAACTGAATGAGTTACCGTGTGGGTGTTCCCCGGGGACGGACGGACTGACTGACGGACTGACTGACTCACTGACAGACAGACAGACAGACAGACAGACAGACAGACAGACAGACAGACAGACAGAACAACTGAGAGAGTGATTCAAAATCTTCAAGACTCTGTTGTCTCTCTGGGCTTTCACTCTTTCACTCCCTCAGAAGCGCCATGAGAAATTCGCTTGCGCAATGCAGTTTGCTTTAATTGGTTACGGTCACGAGTACGGCTGTTATTGAATAAAGTAAATCAATCAGCTATTTTCAGTATAGGCTACTACGCTATGTGTTATAAGATGCACGGTTGAAATCATATATAAATGAAACCCATATTATGGGTTTCATTCATGTAGGCTACTGTATTGCACTGCAGTATGGGCTGTAGGCTCCTCCTCCTCGGCTGAGAGATGCCTCGTTTTCACTCCGCTGCCCACCCACTCCAATTATGTTGGACCCCAGTTAGTAGTTTCCGTGTCATTAAGTTAACCCATTCTGACCTGAGATCAGATTCATACGAGGTTTCCACTGGACAACACACTGGTCTGATGAACCCATTCTGACCTGAGATCAGATTCTAAAAAAATGTCAGTCGTTCTTCGATTTTTCAAAAATAGCAGACCTACAAGCTCGTATCGCGCCACTCGGTGGCGCGATACGAGCTTGTAGGTCTGCTATTTTTCAATAGCTAAAGCATAACATGATGCCGACACCAAAATGGGTGCCCGGTCAGAATGGGTTAAGTTAATAACTGGTGTATTTAGGGTGTCATATCATGTCACTGGCGCTCCTACAGCTACAGGACCTGTAGGTCCGTCTGACTGACTCAGAGACATCCACCACTGCAGTTTCTTCTACGTGCAGGGGGCTGCTGCTGGTCAAAGCATGCGAGTGAAGAACTTCAGTGTCAAGTCCGGACTTCTCGCTTCACAAACGCATCAACCCAGTACTGGACCTATATATGATATTATTTAGCGCCTGTTGTTTCCACTTGGCTTCGGCGACTGTCATGCTGCATGTTGCAGATACATTTTCTTCTCACTCCGCGCTCGGCCAGAGAACGGGGACTGGGGGAGGCGGTGGGCGTGGGGGAGATCACGGTAACTGGCAACAGTGCAACACTCTCTCTCTATCTCTCTCTCTCTCTCTCTCTGTGTTTTGTAGGCAACACACAGCGCCGCTTTTAAGCACCTATTGGTACCCTAAACATAGGGACAGACATAGGGATGGACATAATATGGAGGGACAGACATTGCTGTTCCTTGGAGTGGCTACACCACTCAATAATCCACCGTAGACAGGTTAGGAGCTACCTTCTGTCCAAAATATTCCTAGAATATTCAGAGTTGGAGGGGGGGGGGGGGGGGGGTGTATTGATTTCACAAGACAAATATCGCTGTCTGTGTGTTTTATAGGTAAAAGTTCACACACACACACACACACACACACACACACACACACACACACACACACACACACACACACACACACACACACACGATTGCACTACACAGTTAGTGTGTGAAAGGTTCTTTGTGGAGATCAGATGTTTTTCTGCTTCATTATTTAACCCTAGAACCATTATGTTTTGGCAATTTTCATAATGTTGCTGATGTCTGAGGTGGCTGGGTCTTTCAGTACCTTCATGATGCTCAGTGACATCAAAGAATGTATAGGTTTGTTTCCTTGCCCACATCCCTGTTTTTTTTTTTTTTTTTACAGGCAGGTGTTTGGGTGAATTTCACCAGGGTTTAGTGATAAGAGTGATAGAGAAAAATCCCATACAGCCACAATGGGCTTTTCTTTTCTGTTTTTCCTTTTTCTCACATGTCCCAGGAATTGGTGGACCAAAAGGAGAAGTTCCCAGCTCCATTTTCTTTTCTTTTTCTTTTTTTTGTTGAATATTTTTATTAAGTGGTGCAACAACTTCCATAAGTATCTTTGTGTGTGCCTGAGGGTGTGTCTGAGCACGGAAATTGCATTTGGTTGGTTTTCAAAACCAAGTGTCACAGTGTCACAGTGTCACTGTGTCACTGTGTCACTGTGTCACAGGACAGGACAGGACAGGACAGGACAGGACAGGACAGTACAGGACAGGACAGGACAGGACAGGACAGTTACCACATGGTAACTCTGTCATTTCTCAACCGTTTTGGACGCGCAGCGGGGCGGCTCGCCGGAACCGGCCCGGCCCCCTGGGCGCATTCCTGGGGGTCTGGAAGTTCCCGGGGACCCCCACACAGGGTTGCACCACTTACTTCATACGGGTGTGATTTTTAAAATATTAACCAAGTTTTTCCACCGATTTTGCCCCTGTATGATATCTATCCTATTATAATTATTTTGTGAAAAGTCTTCATGAAATAGATCCGCAAAAAAATAATTAAGAGG
Source organism: Protomyctophum parallelum (assembly GCF_964188405.1). NCBI lineage: Eukaryota > Metazoa > Chordata > Actinopteri > Myctophiformes > Myctophidae > Protomyctophum > Protomyctophum parallelum. The sequence continues at coordinate 43,493,567 of NC_139716.1, forward strand.
GGTGGCCGGGCTCAGGCCGTAGCGTAACGGTCTGGGCACCCGACTGGTAATCCAGTCGCAGTGTGCCGCGGGTTCGACTCCCGAGCCCGACACGGCCTTTACTGCATGTCTTCCCCCCATCTCTCTCCCGTTTCCTGTCAGCCTACTGTCTGTCCCTTCAAAAAAACCAATAAAAGGCGTAAGCCGCAAAAAAATATCTTAAAAAAAAAGAAAAAAGAAGAGGGGTGGCCGGGTGGGGGTACAGTGTACAGTGTGTACACTGTAGCGATGGCCATGGTGTGAATGACATGACGGAAGCCGTCAAAAAAAAAGTCATCTGAGGGGAGCAACAAAATGTGCCAAAAATCGCCAAGCCGATCCTCAAAATAATGTTCTGCCGCTTAATTAATAACAAGTGCCTGCCCGTGTGCGCCCTCTAGTTGCATGTGTGCTGCTTAAAAGTATTTGATCTGCTGTGAGGAAACGCAGCACTCTTGGGTGGCGACCATTTGGTGGTTCAGCGACATCCCTGACTATGTTTTAAGAGCGGCCGACAGCCAGACACAATAATTCATCTTTTCGGGGCTACGCTGGGCGATTAGGCGATGTGTCAGCCGATGCTCCATGTACGTTGAGCGGAGAGAAGAGCTCCTCTGCGGTTTACAAACAGCCGACTGTGAACAATAAATATACCCTCTCTCTCTCTCTCTCTCTCTCTCGTTATCTCTCTCTCTCTCTCTCCTCTATCCAGCTCAGTGCTGTCTTGCAGGCTTCATCCTCTTGGCCGTCTCTGATTGGTGGATCCTGGCGGTGCTCTATGCTGGTTGGCTGTGGCTGGATTGGGACACGCCCACCAGCGGAGGTCGAAGGTCGCAGTGGGTCCGAAACTGGAGCCTCTGGGATCATTTTATCGATTATTTCCCTATAACGGTAAAGAGAGAGAGAGAGAGAAAGAGAGAGAGAGAGAGAATAAAATGCAATTTGGGATCAATTTAAAGATTACTTCCCTATAACGGTAAAGAGACATAGACAATTCAGAGAGAGACTTTCCCCAACCATCTGTCAATATCGGTATCGGTATGTCAATGCATTGTAATCTTGTTGACTCATATTAAGGCCTATTGTATTTATGTACACATCATTTATTCCTCTACATGTGTTCACATTTCATACTGAATAATAATTGATATGTAAAAAACCTTTCTTTAATTTAAAGGTATATTCAGTGATTTCACTTAATTCAAATATCACTTATTTTTTTGTTTTGTTGTGATAATCCTCCCTACTATAGAGTGTGCTGACCATATAAGGAGTTCCTCCCTGTCCCCAGTTAACCCCTGGGGGTCAAAAAACCTTAGGTTTCGTTTTTGACTCTCTATCCTGATTGGACGAAAGGCTGGGTCCCACAGCCAAAAACGAAACCTAAGGTTTTTTGAGTGAAATCACTGAATATACCTTTAACTGACCTTGTATCCTACAGTTTATTAAAAGTAATGCAACAATTATTGCTTATTCTGTAACTAGATTTGATCTGTCTGTCTGTCTGTCTGTCTGTCTGTCTGTCTGTCTGTCTGTCTGTCTGTCTGTCTGTCTGTCTGTCTGTCTGTCTGTCTGTCTGTCTGTCTGTCTGTCTGTCTGTCTGTCTGTCTGTCTGTCTGTCTGTCTGTCTGTCTGTCTGTCTGTCTCTCTGTCTGTCTGTCTGTCTGTCTGTCTGTCTGTCTGTCTGTCTGTCTGTCTGTCTGTCTGTCTGTCTAGTTGACGAAGACGGTGGATTTGGATCCTAAAAGAAATTATCTGTTTGGCTTCCATCCTCATGGTGAGTTTAAACATTCATTTATTTATTTGTATTCATTAATAATAATAAATGAATACAAATAAATCCTTCATGTAATATGTTAAAGGGACATTTTACCCTTTCTGTAAAAAAGAAAATAGCCTATGTTAACCCATTCTGACCGGGCACCCATTTTGGTGTCAGCATCATGTTATGCTTTAGCTATTTAAAAATAGCAGATCTACAAGCTCATATCGCGCCACCGAGTGGCGCGATACGAGCTTGTAGGTTAACCCATTCTGACCTGAGATCAGATTCATACGAGGTTTCCGCCGGACACACACTGGTCTGATGAACCCATTCTGACCTGAGATCAGATTCTAAAAATGTCAGTCGCTCTTCGATTTTTCAAAAATAGCAGACCTACAAGCTCGTATCGCGCCACTTGGTGGCGCGATATGAGCTTGTAGATCTGCTATTTTTCAATAGCTAAAGCATAACATGATGCTGACACCAAAATGGGTGCCCGTTCAGAATGGGTTAACATATATTTATTTTATTTGCAAAAAGGGTGAAGTGTGAAGTTTAGATTCATTTTAATAAAATGTAATTTCATATTTTTATGAAAACTGAATGATTCAATGTAATTCTCTCTCTCTCTCTCTCTCTCTCTCTCTCTCTCTCTCTCTACCAGGTGTATAGAGCGTCGCAGTCCCTCCCCCTTTCAGAACGACGAGTGGTCCAGGAAATGATTCTCCATTCATTTTCTCCATAGGCTTTTCATTTATTTATTTTTTATTTAAAGACGGTTACGCCGCGGACAAAGCCAACTCGGATCGTGACAAATCATGACAATGAACACAATGTTTTGGGCCGATCAAATACATTTTGTCCGCGGCATAACCGTCTTTAAATAAATACTTTTTGAAAAGCCTATGGAGAAAATGAACGGAGAATCATTTCCTGGGCCACTCGTCGTTCTGAAAGGGGGAGGGACTGCGACGCTCTATTGGCATTAGCTCTCTCTATGTATTGTCTGTCTCTACTGGGCGTATCTGTAGCAGGAGGTTTCATTCCCTCTCTCTCTCTCTCTCTCTCTCTCTGTATTCTCTGTCTCTCCACCAGGTGTATTGGTATTAACTCTCTCACTCTATGTATTGTCTGTGTCTCTCTACCAGGCGTATTGGTGGCGGGGGGGTTCAGTAATTTCTGCACGGAGTCCACAGGCTTCAGCAGGTTGTTCCCTGGTCTAACGTCTCATCTGCTGATGTTACCTTTCTGGTTCAGGGTACCTCTGTTCAGAGAATACATCATGTGTGGAGGTAAGACATTCATTTAGGTAACGTGTTCTGATGTAACCTCTGTTCATGTGTGGAGGTAACACATTCATATAGGTAACGTGTTCTGATGTAACCTCTGTTCATGTGTGGAGGTAACACATTCATATAGGTAACGTGTTCTGATGTAACCTCTGTTCATGTGTGGAGGTAACACATTCATATAGGTAACATGTTCTCATGTAACCTGTTCAGAGAATACATCATGTGTGGAGGTAACACATTCATATAGGTAACATGTTCTCATGTAACCTGTTCAGAGAATACATCATGTGTGGAGGTAACACATTAATATAGGTAACATGTTCTCATGTAACCTGTTCAGAGAATACATCATGTGTGGAGGTAACACATTAATATAGGTAACATGTTCTCATGTAACCTGTTCAGAGAATACATCATGTGTGGAGGTAACACATTAATATAGGTAACATGTTCTCATGTAACCTCTGTTCATGTGTGGAGGTAACACATTAATATAGGTAACATGTTCTCATGTAACCTGTTCAGAGAATGCATCATGTGTGGAGGTAACACGTTAATATAGGTAACGTGTTCTGATGTAACCTCTGTTCATGTCTGGAGGTAACACATTAATATAGGTAACGTGTTCTGATGTAACATATGTTCATGTGTGGAGGTAACACATTAATATAGGTAACGTGTTCTCATGTAACCTATGTTCATGTGTGGAGGTAACACGTTAATATAGGTAACATGTTCTCATGTAACCTGTTCAGAGAATGCATCATGTGTGGAGGTAACACGTTAATATAGGTAACATGTTCTCATGTGTTCATATTAGGGATGCACGATTAATTGGTTTTCACCAGCAAAAAAAATAATACAATCTACATTTAAATTTGTGTACTCATCTCATTCAGTAGTCATTCAGTGAAAACAGACACTTGAGAAAAGAGTATATAATATATGCTATTTAGTAACTATTTGGTTGACTTGAACGATAGTCGAAATCTTAACATCTTTTTATCGCAGCCAATTAAGAGCGTCTGATAGGGGGCACGGTGGCATAGTCTGTACAAGTGCTGTCGCCTCACAGCTAGAAGGTCCTGGGTTCTATTTCCGCTGGGGGCGTGTTCTCTCCTCTGCGTCATCAGTGCCCATACCCGAGGCGGAGTTCACTGATTAGCGAAAGGGCCTTTCTGTGTGGAGTTTGCATGTTCTCCCCGTGTCCCCATAGGGTAGTTACCCTCACAAAAACATGCAGTAATCCTGGTCTCTAAACTGCCTCCCCCTGGCCAGCCTGATGGAGGGGAAAATAACTGATCGGAATAACGTGTTCCTTCCACGCGCTATGTCCGGCCAGGGAAACTCCCCCCTGTCAGGTGAAAAGAAGCAGCTTGGACTCATCATGCATAGAAGGAAGCATGAGGTCAGTTTTTTTGAAAGAGTGTCTGATAAATGCCTAAATTGTAAAAGAAATTGCAGTTGATTCTGTCACCTCTTTGCAAAAAAATCTGGCTATGGACCAATAGTAGTAATAGTTTAACTGTGTGTGTGTTTGTTTCAAGGTTTCACAATAGCCTCTTCTGACATCACCACACACACACACACACACACACACACACACACACACACACACACACACACACACACACACACACACACACACACACACACACACACACACACAGTATTGTAGTAGTAGAAATCCAACTGGTTGGGTAACAGGTTACAACTCTGTCTGTCTGTGTCTCAAGCTTGGTGTCCATAAACCTGTCTCTCTACATGTCTGTCTGTCAGGCTTGGTGTCCATAAACCTGTCTCTCTACACGTCTGTCTGTCAGGCTTGGTGTCCATAAACCTGTCTCTCTACATGTCTGTCTGTCAGGCTTGGTGTCCATAAACCTGTCTCTCTACATGTCTGTCTGTCAGGCTTGGTGTCCATAAACCTGTCTCTCTACATGTCTGTCTGTCAGGCTTGGTGTCCATAAACCTGTCTCTCTACATGTCTGTCTGTCTGTCAGGCTTGGTGTCCATAAACCTGTCTCTCTACATGTCTGTCTGTCAGGCTTGGTGTCCAGTCATAAGTCCAGCCTGTCTCACATCCTGTCTCGCTGTGGTGGAGGTAATGTGGCTGTTCTGGCTATAGGGGGCGCCCCCGAAGCACTGGACGCACGACCTGGAGCGTTGACCTTGCAGGTATCTGTCTCTGTCTCTGTCTCTGTCTCTGTCTCTGTCTCTGTCTCTGTCTCTGTCTCTGTCTCTCTCTCTGTCTCTGTTTCTCTCTCTGTCTCTGTCTCTGTCTCTGTCTCTGTCTCTGTCTCTGTCTCTGTTTCTCTCTCTGTCTCTGTCTCTGTCTCTGTCTCTGTCTCTGTCTCTGTCTCTGTCTCTGTCTCTGTCTCTGTTTCTCTCTCTGTCTCTGTTTCTCTCTCTGTCTCTGTCTCTGTCTCTGTCTCTGTCTCTGTTTCTCTCTCTGTCTCTGTCTCTGTCTCTGTTTCTCTCTCTGTCTCTGTCTCTGTCTCTGTCTCTGTCTCTCTGTCTCTGTCTCTCTCTGTCTCTCTCTGTCTCTGTCTCTGTCTCTGTCTCTGTCTCTCTCTGTCTCTGTCTCTGTCTCTGTCTCTGTCTCTGTCTCTGTCTCTGTCTCTGTCTCTGTCTCTGTTTCTCTCTCTCTCTCTCTCTCTCCTCTCTCTTTACTATTATAATAAATAATTATAATAATAGTGTTTTAACCCCTTAGGTTCTGAACAGAAAAGGTTTCATCAAAATGGCTCTGAAACACGGGTATGTTGACTGCCTCCCTGCCCCACACACACACACACACACACACACACACACACACACACACACACACACACACACACACACACACACACACACACACACACACACACACACACACACTGTGTGGAACATGGGGAACACACATGGAAGTATTACTGACTATCGAAGTGGAAGTGGTGGGGGTGTTATGTTTTTCGGCGAGATCCGTGTATTTCGCTAGTGATACGTGAGTTTGTTGACTCCAATGGCGACGAGGAGGATCATTTAGGCTTCAGATGTAACCAAATGGACCCGTGGATATTCGTAGCCTGTCGCTGTCGGAGTGGCCTGTCGCGTGCTGGAGGCGGTGCTGTGTGTGTGTGTGTGTAGAGGAGAAAAGTAGTCTCTCGTTGTCAAGTGTGCTGCGTGCGCCACACATTTTACTTATAACGCACTTTACATTTGAAACAAATCTCAAAGTGCTACAAGCAGAAATATTTAAAAGAAAAATATGGATAAAAACAATAACAAAAATCTGTGAACACCTAAACAGCTAGAAGCATAACTAGGCAAATGCCTTGCTAAAAAGGAAGGTCTTTAGTCCCTATATATAATATTATCCCATTCTGAACGGGCACCCATTTTGGTGTCAGCATCATGTTATGCTTTAGCTATTTAAAAATAGCAGATCTACAAGCTCATATCGCGCCACCGAGTGGCGCGATACGAGCTTGTAGGTCTGCTATTTTTGAAAAATCGAAGAGCGACTGACATTTTTAGAATCTGATCTCAGGTCAGAATGGGTTCATCAGACCAGTGTTTGTCCGGCGGAAACCTCGTATGAATCTGATCTCAGGTCAGAATGGGTTATATAATATAGAAACACTTTCCCTTCCCTCTATCAGTAGTTTATATCTGTGAGCAACTACTTCACAAACCTTTGCATGTCAAGGACCCCCAAATTGACACTGACTAGCCCTGCAGACCCCCATTTTATATTATATGCCAAGGACCCCCATAAGAGAAGATCTTTACGGCTGTAGCAGTGATTCTCAACCCCTTTAATTTCCAGGTTTAACCCGTATTAGTGTCATTTCTATCTCTGGGACCCCAATATATATTATTGTAAAGTTAATTTAACCCATTCTGACCAGGCACCCATTTTGGTGTCAGCATCATGTTATGCTTTAGCTATTTAAAAATAGCAGATCTACAAGCTCGTATCGCGCCACCGAGTGGCGCGATACGAGCTTGTAGGTCTGCTATTTTTGAAAAATCGAAGAGCGACTGACATTTTTAGAATCTGATCTCAGGTCAGAATGGGTTAATCAGACCCAGTGTTTGTCCGGTGGAAAACCTCGTATGAATCTGATCTCAGGTCAGAATAGGTTAAAACTGGACACTAACGGGTACATTTGTTTCCATTTGTACACTCTCTGAGTTACAGACCCATAAGGGTCCATTTGGTTCCTACCTCAAGGACCCCTGGGGGTCCCCACTTTGGGAATCACTGTAATAATGCACTCCCACAGGTCTGTGTTGCCAAAGTATGTGCGAGTGAGACACATAGGCTGCACTCACACATACAGTCAGGACACGTGTTTTGTCCGTGTTCTAGCCCATTCTGACCTGAGATCAGATTCATACGAGGTTTCCGCCGGACACACACTGGTCTGATGAACCCATTCTGACCTGAGATCAGATTTTAAAAAAGTCAGTCGCTCTTCGATTATTCAAAAATAGCAGACCTACAAGCTCGTATCGCGCCACTCGGTGGCGCGATATGAGCTTGTAGATCTGCTATTTTTAAATAGCTAAAGCATAACATGATGCTGACACCAAAATGGGATGCCCGGTCAGAATGGGCTAGGGAGAGAGTGGGGGGGGGGAGAACAGCTCCAATGTTTCGAATGTGTGAGTGCAGCCATACACAGAGACAGAAAGAACCCAATGTGAAGTGCTCATCATCGACTGCATTTCAGACAGTAGTCTGCCTGCATTCAGCACGCAACGCAGTAGTGCATAAATTACATTAAACCACCCCCTCGAGTGTAATATTGCAATAATACAACAGTTACTAAGAAAATCGCTGAAAACACTCTTAACCCATTCTGACCTGAGATCAGATTCTAAAAATGTCTATTACATCCTGACAGTTTCATTATTAACCCATTCTGACCTGAGATCAGATTCTAAAAATGTCTATTACATCCTGACAGTTTCATTATTAACCCATTCTGACCTGAGATCAGATTCTAAAAGTGTCTTCGATTTAAAAAAAATAGCAGACCTACAAGCTCATATCGCGCCACTCGGTGGCGCGATATGAGCTTGTAGATCTGCTATTTTTCAATAGCTAAAGCATAACATGATGCCAACACCAAAATGGGTGCCCGGTCAGAATGGGTTAAACCACCCCCTCGAGTGTAATATTGCAATAATACAACAGTTACTAAGAAAATCGCTGAAAACACTCTTAACAGTTTGACTGCGGAAAACGATTTATCGGACTTTTAATCAACCCCCCTTCACTGCCGAGATTGTTGTATTACCTTTAGAGCATACGCTGAATTATTTGGGCTTTTAATCCGCGAAAATCCAGCAAAAAAAGCTCCCCTGGTTTGTTATGATCCGAGCGTACCATCCACCATCTTGGTGCACCCGGAAGACGCACACAAGACTGGTCTCAATGAGGCGTTGCACCCCATTCGTTTACATTGGCCTCAATTTCCCAGAAGCCCTAGCAGCCCACAGCATGTGACGATTTCCGTTTTTTTTATCACAACAGATGCGCCTACTCTCTTTCTCCGCGGCGAAGAAGAATTTTCTTTTTTTTGTTTACATTACGGCGGATTAAACACATAAAACAAAACTCGCGTATGTCCGATATGGCAGCGACATTAACCTGGAGTAATCCATTCAAAGCACGGAAACTGTTAATGACGGATGTAGCCACTACGGCCACAAAATTAAATGTCCCAAGAGATTAGCTAGCCAAGCCCCCGGGTTTGCTCTGGTTTGCTCTGGGAGAACAGAGCAGCTGAATTCTTTGTTTCGATTAGCCATTCAATGATGCTGGTTTGAATCATGGCAAGATGGCTCTTTCAACCAACCAGATTGCTTCCTCGAAACAACCTGTTGTACAATTGTGTTTCAGAGCTGATCTGGTTCCAGTTTTTTCTTTTGGAGAAAATGAATTATTTGACCAGATAGACAATCCTACCGGCTCCTCTCTACGTACACTACAGGTAATATAACTACGATATTTACTTGTACTTTATTAGAGCGCAAAACCAAAGTTACGTGTGTAACTACGGTTTTATGAATGCCGAAGGCTTTAAGCACTGAATTACGACTTCTGAGTTCACGCTCCATGCGCAGTTAAGTTATTACATACCAACAATGTCACTTATGACCCCGGGACGCCCCCGAAGAGGCTATATCTTACGGCGGTCACAAAGGGGCGGGTCAGTGAGTCTGACTCAGGATTCTGAGTGACAGTGTGCTCTGACTGATTCATAGAACCATAGTTGCATACGTAACTTCCAGAGGCTGAATGACTTCTACCAGCAAAGTCACAAGGAATCCTTGTACTGATTGACTGATTTTTTTTTATTTATTAATTAATTAATTGATTGATTGATTGATTGACAGGAGCGGCTGCAAAGCCTCATGGGAGTGGCTCTGCCGTTGTTTCACGCCAGAGGAGTGTTTCAGTACAGCTTTGGTCTGTTGCCATGGAGACGACCAATCAACACTGTAGGTCTGTATAAACCACACCCCCTGTTACCATATATGGTCTGTTACCATAGAGACAAAATATGGGGACCAAAACAAAGCGACGCAGAGAAATCCGGAAACAACAATCAGGAATACGTTTTTTTCATTTTTTTTTTAATCCGGTCTAGACCGGATCACACTGCAATTTAGAAAGGCTTTCCTCCAAGGTGGAAAGCCTGGTGACGCGAGGTTAGGGGATGGGAACCGTGAGGTTACCAGTTCAATCAAGACTCTCTCTTTCTGTTGTCTCTCTCTCTCTCTCTCTCTCTCTCTCTCTCTCTCTCTCTCTCTCTCTCTCTCTCTCCAGTTGGTAAGCCTATCTCGGTCGCCCAGACGTTGTGTCCCAGTAAGGACGACATAGACCGGCTCCATGGCGACTATATGAGTGCTCTGACCGACGTGTTCGAGCAAAACAAACTCAAGTATGGGATTGAAACCGACAGTCACCTCAAATTCATCTAACACACACACACACACACACACACACACACACACACACACACACACACACACACACACACACACACACACACACTGGTTACATGGACATAACTGCATGTCAGTTTAATTTGAACTCATTCGCCTCTATTGGGTGGCTGAATTTATACTCAAACTGCCGCCGTTCATGTCAACGGAGAACCGTCTTATTTTGAAAGCCGTTTCACCCGGAAACGGAGAGTCAGGAAGTGGAAAATCGCTATGTAACAAGTCCAGCGAATGTTATTTAATTCACCCAAAACATACATTTTGTAACCGGTGATCATATCGTTTATATAAATGAGCCCGGAAATCAAGCTTGTTTTGATCAAAAACGCAGCCTGGAAGAATAATCCGTTCTCATAGACATCCTGTTGACTTTTCACTTCTGTTTTTTCCTGTTTACTTCATTGCATGGCAACCGGAGTGATACAGAGTTATGAAACGTTATGAACGTTACGTTACGTTAGGTTATGAAACGTAACCAAGAAATATTATATGCCCGTGTGAAGTGAGGGGCGCTCTTATCATCACACGTCATCACACGTCAACTCCTTCTGGCCAATCACACTTTGCGTCCTCACTTTTGTCTCTTCAGTGTTTGTGTTCCCTCAAAGCTAGACATAATGATAATCCGATTATTTCTAATAATCTGCTTCAGATGTTGACATGTCGAGGTACGATTAAAATACAATGTTTACGTTTATATAAAGTTACAAACTATACAAAATGTTACAATGTTTAAATAAAGTTACAAACTGCTTCAGATGTTGACATGTTGAGGTACGATTTAAATACGATGTTTACGTTTAAATAAAGTTACAAACTATACATACTGTTACAATGTTTAACCCATTCTGACCGGGCACCCATTTTGGTGTCAGCATCATGTTATGCTTTATCTATTGAAAAATAGCAGATCTACAAGCTCATATCGCGCCACCGAGTGGCGCGATACGAGCTTGTAGGTCTGCTATTTTTTGAAAAATCGAAGAACGACTGACTTTTTTAATCTGATCTCAGGTCAGAATGGGTTTCATCAGACCAGTGTGTGTCTGGCGGAAACCTTCGTATGAATCTGATCTCAGGTCAGAATGGGTTAAATACAGTTACAAACCATACAAAAAGTCACTCATGTGACTCCTCCATGTCTCACTGTAACTACTGGCTAATATGTTTATACAGCCTCAGCCTTTGATGTCTGGAGAGAAAAATCTAATTAAAACTGTGAATAAAAATAAATAAATAATGAAATTAAAACAATATCAAAGTTGAGTCTTTTTACTCCTTGGTTGTAAAAATAACTTATCTGATGCTATTGGTTGATGACGTCACTGATCTGTTTCTATTGGTTGATTTATTTTTTGTTCTCGATTTTTTTTAACCTTTTTTTCACCCGGTTCCAAATATTTCCTAAGCTGTAATCCTGGGCGCTACCCCCCCCCCCCCCCCCTCTGCCTACCTGGGGAGAGCCCTGAACTGAGGAGTGTGCAGGCCACTTCTTATCACCCCCCCCCCCACAATCCTATGGGACAACGCAGCGCAATATGATCGCCTCCGTTTCTCTAACTTTTTCTTTCACGGATCGATCATGGATTATTTTCAGACACTCGTGCATGCTATCTTTGGGCACCCGTGCGTGGAATGGAGTGAGGTACAATATTGGGTGATTCCTCAAAGGTTAGTGAAAAACACCAGCAGTCAAAAGGGGTTAAAGATCAATTAACGGGTGGGAAATGAGGGGTGTCTAATATCTATGCATTACAAATGTACACAAATGTATGTTGACATGAACAAGGAGTAATGGAACAAACGGAAAGGTAGGAGCGCACAGCAGTAGTGGCGAGGTGCTGCTGACCACAGGAGATAAAACATGAACAAGGACCCCACATCGGAGGGGAAAATTGTAAAAAAAATATATTAAAAAAATATCAATTAATTTAGCAGTTAAAGGTTTTATGACATTCATTTTCATTTATTTTTATTTTTATTTTTTATTTTAGGTTTTATGACCTCAATTACACCCAAAAAACCTGAACTTTGAACATTCAGTGGATTTTCTGTGGTCTGAAGTTTTCTTTGGGGTTTGTTGGGCCTTTTGAGCTACAATGAAAACAGGCAACACAGTGAAACAGTGACATCTGCTGGCAAATCCCATTGACATATATGGGATTTGCAGTAAGTGATGTCACTTACTGCCGGCAAATCAGAGCACCTGTTTGAGCCAGAAAACCCCAGATCACAGAAGATCTAATGAATGTTAAAAGTTCATATTTTTTGGGTGCAATTGAGATTAGAAAACCTAAAAAAAAACAAGAACAATTCCAAAACCTTTTTTTTAATGTCACAATCCCTTTAACCCATTCTGACCGGGCACCCATTTTGGTGTCAGCATCATGTTATGCTTTAGCTATTTAAAAATAGCAGATCTACAAGCTCATATCGCGCCACCGAGTGGCGCGATACGAGCTTGTAGGTCTGCTATTTTTGAAAAAAATCGAAGAGCGACTGACATTTTTTAGAATCTGATCTCAGGTCAGAATGGGTTAATCAGACCAGTGTGTGTCCGGCGGAAACCTCGTATGAATCTGATCTCAGGTCAGAATGGGTTAAGGTGTTAACTGCTCTCACATTTTTGCCTTTTTGCTCTACTTCTAGTTCTGTTTTCCCTACTTTTCTTTTTATATATAGTTCTACTAACTAGTTATGCTTTTCTTTCATCTGTCTGCGTTCTCACTCTGTGCTAATATTCTGTTCTGTCTTTCTACTCAGGATGTTTTTCACTTATCTAGACTTGGTGTTTTGCACACCGTTTGGAGGTGATTCTTTTGATCTGACCATTAAGCAGGCAGACCAGGTGGACCACTCACAGCTCACAGCTTAAGTGGTCACTTTACTCCACCTGCTTGCTCCAGGCGTAACGTAAGGTTTCAAGCCGTAGTTTAAGTGCCTCCATATCTCTGACTCAGTCGCTCACGGTTTGTCTAAGCCCTGGAAACAGCTCAGCTGTTATTTTACTCTGGAACAACAGGTAAAAAACACTCTGATCGTTTTGCAACTTGCTCTTAAAATGTCCCTTTTGTTCTACTCTACTCCTATCTCTGCTCTTAGTTCTCTGGCCTTCCTCCCTGTCTGTTTTTTACGAATACTGGACTACTCGCCCCGGTGCTTGCCCGTTTTTCCTCCCGGAATTTTCCCCAGTGAGGGGGATAACTTTGTAATAGTCTATTGGCTGTTTGTATTCTTTTTGGAAAAATATAAAAAGATACTCCTGTGGAAAGGCTATATTATTTGACTTATATTGAACCTATAAACAATTTAGTATTATTTAGTATATGTAAGGTTTTGCCCCCTCAAATGGTACCTCGTCAGATAATCCCCACATATCCTACAACAACTTCTGTGAACAGACTTCACTGTAGTAGCTTTTCATAAATTATATTTGTACTTAGGGCTGTTCTGCTGTCATGAAAGTTTATAGTTAGAGAAATTCAAAGTCCAGCCGTCTGCTGTCCAGCCTCTCCCACCAACCCCTCACTGGGGAACATTCTGGGAGGAAAACAGAAACGGGGCGAGTCTTCTTGTTACCGTTTTTTACCCTGTCCTAATGCCTATACTAGACTTGCCACAGGTTTGGTTGACCCTTGGCACACACAGGCTGACTAATAGCCTAGTGCCCAACCCAAAGACCTGGACATCCAAACATCCGGTGAAGGAGGCTGCTTCCCAGGGTTTGTATCAATCTTATTATTATTATTACCTTATTACTATTATATTTTAATATCTGTGAACAATGTGTTTTCCCACCATCCCTATCCCGTCCTCTTCCCCCCCCCCCGGACACCACTACTCCCGTCACAGATATCCCTCAAACCGTCTATCCAGCTTGTTCGTTCACCCAGTCTTCAAGTTCAAGTTTTATTTGAAAAACATTGCATAACAATATGAATTATGATGTTCTATAATAACAATAATAAATAATAATCAAACAACGCTAAAAAGTTTCTATTTCTTTACTTCTGGTAAAGCTTGTACGCTCTCAGGAGGAACGACGTCTTGTGCCTTTTTGTGAGAATCACAGGTTGTGCGAGTGTCTCCCATTTCGTAGTGTGTTGTATTTGTAGATCATTGGACTGGTCCCTTCTCTCAGTATTATCATTGGACTGGTCCCTTCTCTCAGTATTATCATTGGACTGGTCCCTTCTCTCAGTATTATCATTGGACTGGTCCCTTCTCTCAGTATCAGACCATTGGACTGGTCCCTTCTCTCAGTATCAGATCATTGGACTGGTCCCTTCTCTCAGTACCAGATCATTGGACTGGTCCCTTCTCTCAGTATTATCATTGGACTGGTCCCTTCTCTCAGTATCAGATCATTGGACTGGTCCCTTCTCTCAGTATCAGACCATTGGACTGGTCCCTTCTCTCAGTATCAGACCATTGGACTGGTCCCTTCTCTCAGTATTCATTGGACTGGTCCCTTCTCTCAGTATCAGATCATTGGACTGGTCCCTTCTCTCAGTATCAGATCATTGGACTGGTCCCTTCTCTCAGTATCAGACCATTGGACTGGTCCCTTCTCTCAGTATCAGACCATTGGACTGGTCCCTTCTCTCAGTATCAGACCATTGGACTGGTCCCTTCTCTCAGTATCAGATCATTGGACTGGTTCCTTCTCTCAGTATCAGACCATTGGACTGGTCCCTTCTCTCAGTATTCATTGGACTGGTCCCTTCTCTCAGTATCAGACCATTGGACTGGTCCCTTCTCTCAGTATCAGACCATTGGACTGGTCCCTTCTCTCAGTATCAGACCATTGGACTGGTCCCTTCTCTCAGTATCAGATCATTGGACTGGTTCCTTCTCTCAGTATCAGATCATTGGACTGGTCCCTTCTCTCAGTATTCATTGGACTGGTCCCTTCTCTCAGTATCAGATCATTGGACTGGTCCCTTCTCTCAGTATCAGATCATTGGACTGGTCCCTTCTCTCAGTATCAGATCATTGGACTGGTCCCTTCTCTCAGTATCAGATCATTGGACTGGTCCCTTCTCTCAGTATCAGATCATTGGACTGGTCCCTTCTCTCAGTATCAGACCATTGGACTGGTCCCTTCTCTCAGTATCAGATCATTGGACTGGTCCCTTCTCTCAGTATCAGATCATTGGACTGGTCCCTTCTCTCAGTATCAGATCATTGGACTGGTCCCTTCTCTCAGTATTCATTGGACTGGTCCCTTCTCTCAGTATCAGATCATTGGACTGGTCCCTTCTCTCAGTATTCATTGGACTGGTCCCTTCTCTCAGTATCAGATCATTGGACTGGTCCCTTCTCTCAGTATCAGACCATTGGACTGGTCCCTTCTCTCAGTATCAGATCATTGGACTGGTCCCTTCTCTCAGTATCAGACCATTGGACTGGTCCCTTCTCTCAGTATCAGACCATTGGACTGGTCCCTTCTCTCAGTATTCATTGGACTGGTCCCTTCTCTCAGTATCAGACCATTGGACTGGTCCCTTCTCTCAGTATCAGATCATTGGACTGGTTCCTTCTCTCAGTATCAGATCATTGGACTGGTCCCTTCTCTCAGTATCAGATCATTGGACTGGTCCCTTCTCTCAGTATTCATTGGACTGGTCCCTTCTCTCAGTATCAGACCATTGGACTGGTCCCTTCTCTCAGTATCAGATCATTGGACTGGTCCCTTCTCTCAGTATCAGATCATTGGACTGGTCCCTTCTCTCAGTATCAGATCATTGGACTGGTCCCTTCTCTCAGTATCAGATCATTGGACTGGTCCCTTCTCTCAGTATCAGATCATTGGACTGGTCCCTTCTCTCAGTATCAGATCATTGGACTGGTCCCTTCTCTCAGTATCAGATCATTGGACTGGTCCCTTCTCTCAGTATCAGACCATTGGACTGGTCCCTTCTCTCAGTATCAGACCATTGGACTGGTCCCTTCTCTCAGTATCAGATCATTGGACTGGTCCCTTCTCTCAGTATCAGACCATTGGACTGGTCCCTTCTCTCAGTATCAGATCATTGGACTGGTCCCTTCTCTCAGTATCAGATCATTGGACTGGTCCCTTCTCTCAGTATCAGATCATTGGACTGGTCCCTTCTCTCAGTATCAGATCATTGGACTGGTCCCTTCTCTCAGTATCAGATCATTGGACTGGTCCCTTCTCTCAGTATCAGATCATTGGACTGGTCCCTTCTCTCAGTATCAGATCATTGGACTGGTCCCTTCTCTCAGTATCAGATCATTGGACTGGTCCCTTCTCTCAGTATCAGATCATTGGACTGGTCCCTTCTCTCAGTATCAGATCATTGGACTGGTCCCTTCTCTCAGTATCAGATCATTGGACTGGTCCCTTCTCTCAGTATCAGATCATTGGACTGGTCCCTTCTCTCAGTATCAGATCATTGGACTGGTCCCTTCTCTCAGTATCAGATCATTGGACTGGTCCCTTCTCTCAGTATCAGATCATTGGACTGGTCCCTTCTCTCAGTATCAGATCATTGGACTGGTCCCTTCTCTCAGTATCAGATCATTGGACTGGTCCCTTCTCTCAGTATCAGATCATTGGACTGGTCCCTTCTCTCAGTATCAGATCATTGGACTGGTCCCTTCTCTCAGTATCAGATCATTGGACTGGTCCCTTCTCTCAGTATCAGATCATTGGACTGGTCCCTTCTCTCAGTATCAGACCATTGGACTGGTCCCTTCTCTCAGTATCAGATCATTGGACTGGTCCCTTCTCTCAGTATCAGACCATTGGACTGGTCCCTTCTCTCAGTATTAGACCATTGGACTGGTCCCTTCTCTCAGTATCAGACCATTGGACTGGTCCCTTCTCTCAGTATTAGACCATTGGACTGGTCCCTTCTCTCAGTATCAGACCATTGGACTGGTCCCTTCTCTCAGTATCAGACCATTGGACTGGTCCCTTCTCTCAGTATCAGACCATTGGACTGGTCCCTTCTCTCAGTATCAGATCATTGGACTGGTCCCTTCTCTCAGTATCAGATCATTGGACTGGTCCCTTCTCTCAGTATCAGATCATTGGACTGGTCCCTTCTCTCAGTATTATCATTGGACTGGTCCCTTCTCTCAGTATCAGACCATTGGACTGGTCCCTTCTCTCAGTATCAGACCATTGGACTGGTCCCTTCTCTCAGTATCAGATCATTGGACTGGTCCCTTCTCTCAGTATCAGATCATTGGACTGGTCCCTTCTCTCAGTATCAGATCATTGGACTGGTCCCTTCTCTCAGTATTATCATTGGACTGGTCCCTTCTCTCAGTATCAGACCATTGGACTGGTCCCTTCTCTCAGTATCAGACCATTGGACTGGTCCCTTCTCTCAGTATCAGATCATTGGACTGGTCCCTTCTCTCAGTATCAGATCATTGGACTGGTCCCTTCTCTCAGTATTATCATTGGACTGGTCCCTTCTCTCAGTATTCATTGGACTGGTCCCTTCTCTCAGTATCAGATCATTGGACTGGTCCCTTCTCTCAGTATTCCATTGGACTGGTCCCTTCTCTCAGTATCAGATCATTGGACTGGTCCCTTCTCTCAGTATCAGATCATTGGACTGGTCCCTTCTCTCAGTATTATCATTGGACTGGTCCCTTCTCTCAGTATTCATTGGACTGGTCCCTTCTCTCAGTATCAGATCATTGGACTGGTCCCTTCTCTCAGTATCAGACCATTGGACTGGTCCCTTCTCTCAGTATCAGATCATTGGACTGGTCCCTTCTCTCAGTATTCATTGGACTGGTCCCTTCTCTCAGTATCAGATCATTGGACTGGTCCCTTCTCTCAGTATTTCATTGGACTGGTCCCTTCTCTCAGTATCAGACCATTGGACTGGTCCCTTCTCTCAGTATCAGATCATTGGACTGGTCCCTTCTCTCAGTATTCCATTGAATTCCCTGGTTGCTACCCCTGGCTGTTGCCCTCTCTGTCCTCTCACACAAATTCACCCACAGTCCCGCCCAACAGGTACAGGGGGTGGCACAGGTCTACCGTTCCACCCCCTGTCTCTCTCAGTCCCGCCCAACAGGTACAGGGGGTGGCACAGGTCTATTGTTCCACCCCCTGTCTCTCACAGTCCCGCCCAACAGGTACAGGGGGTGGCACAGGTCTACCGTTCCACCCCCTGTCTCTCTCAGCTCTCCACATGTGAATTTCATGCTATTTCAATAACACAACCTGTCCCTCTCACTCTCATTGTGCTCTATCGCCCCCCAGGGACTCTTCCAGGGAACTTCCTGAAAGAACTAGATTCTCTGAGCAGCTCCTTTTCCGGAGAACAGCATCCTCTTCATTCTTCTGGGTGACAGTGGAGGCACAGCTGGTCAGCTGGTCCCAGGTGAGGAAACACCCCTACCAAAAATCAGAAGAGATTCTACTGGCCACTTTAAAAGTGTAAGAAATCCACGCGGAATCTTTTTAACATACAAAACAAGTCTAATATTATGAAAATTGGACATGAACCCATTCTGACCGGGCACCCATTTTGGTGTTGGCATCATATTATGCTTTAGCTATTGAAAAATAGCAGATCTACAAGCTCATATCGCGTCACCGAGTGGCGCGCTACGAGCTTGTAGGTCTGCTATTTTTGAAAAATCGAAGAGCGACTGACATTTTTAGAATCTGATCTCAGGTCAGAATGGGTTCATCAGACCAGTGTGTGTCCGGCGGAAACCTCGTATGAATCTGATCTCAGGTCAGAATGGGTTAACTGGATGGCGTACTGTTCTGGGAGGTCCCAAAATAGATGAGCCCCCAGAAGGGGGTGGGGGTCCGGACAATTTGAACCCCCTTATTTTTCTCATACTTTGGACTCTAAAGAACCAAGAAAAAAAAATCTATTTTAGCACAAATGTCGTACGGGAGCAGTTTTTTCATGCATCGTACCACACTACAATTTACAATTTAGGCATTTATCAGACGCTCTTAATCCAGAGCGACTTACATTTAAGCAAGAACAAAAGCATGGGAATACATCACATAAAAGCATTTATCAATATCATGAAACATGCGTAAGCTAAGAAAGTAACAGTGGAATATCTATATGATGAAACTATACATACACTATACATAATAAACTATACATATTCACTACTATGCTATACATATGTACTATGGCGTGCTATGACTATATACAATACAATTATAGTGCTGTCTACATAACATGCTATAAGTCTGTATCAGATGCTATCTAAGTCAACAGAAATGCTATCTAAGGGGTTAGGGTAAGTGCTATGGGCCATGATGGAGTCTGAAAAGGTGGGTTTTCAGGCTACGGCGGAAGATTGGGAGTGATGCTGCAGTTCTGACCGCAATGGGAAGTGCATTCCACAGTTTTGGAGCCAGAAGGGAGCAGAGTTTGGGACGTGTGGAGCGTTGTTGTCCCGGCGTTTTTAGTCAAGGTACTTCCAGTTTCCCTGCGTTTCATAGGTCTGGTCTCGCTCCAACAGTGTCTATGTCTCGCTACCATAAGGTCAAATGAGTCCATACTGCCCAGGCCGTAGCGTAACGGTCTGGGCACCGGACTGGTGATCCAGTCGCGGTGTGCCGCGGGTTCGACTCCCGAACCCGACACGGCCTTTACCGCATGTCATCCCCCCATCTCTCTCCCGTTTCCTGTCAGCCTACTATCTGTCCCTTAAAAAATCAATAAAAGGCGTAAGCCGCAAAAAAAAAAAACTTAAATGAGTCCATACTGTTGGATCTCTGCTCACTATAGACCTATTCACATTGCATTATGTAAGACGTTTTTTTATATGAATAATATAATAATTAATATAACATAATATATTATAATAATTAGTATTCTTATGTAGGGACGCCAGGCGCATTCACACTGGATGAGCGACGTCTGTCTTACTTGAAATGAACTGTCTTCAAACAGACAGGACCGTTCGTCTGTATACTGAGTCAGCGTTTACATTAACCCATTCTGACCTGAGATCAGATTCTAAAAATGTCTATTACATCCTGACAGTTTCATTATTAACCCATTCTGACCTGAGATCAGATTCTAAAAGTGTCTTCGATTTTTCAAAAATAGCAGACCTACAAGCTCGTATCGCGCCACTCGGTGGCGCGATATGAGCTTGTAGATCTGCTATTTTTCAATAGCTAAAGCATAACATGATGCCAACACCAAAATGGGTGCCCGGTCAGAATGGGTTAAAGTATTTATTCACTCTGATTAAAATGTATAATTCATATTCTGATGACGGTGAGCGAGCCAATGAACAAATGATCAACGACAGGCAACGCATCACATTGTTCTCCCAGATAATGGGATGAAGTCGAGTTACGCATGTTTTATAATATAACAGCAGATCTAAAAGCTATATATAAAAAAACGGGCGCTTTTATCATCACAAATCATCAGATTCCGGCCAATCACAATTGGCGTCTTCACTTTTCTGTCATTTCCGGCCAATCACAATTGGCATATTCACTTTTCTCCCCTCACAATTTATAATCCTCAATACATACTGTACTTTGCTTAGCCAATCAAATCATCACTATTGGTGGTGCTCAGCCAATCAAATCGTCACTATTGGTGGTGCTCAGCCAATCAAATCGTCACTAAAAATCACACAAACAGACAAAGCTGGCCATAAGAGGGGCTAGCGCCCCTCAAAAACAAGTGTGCACCCTTTGGTTGTAATAAAGAAGGCTATTAATGACAGGAGACTGTCTGTGCGTGTTTACCGTCTGCTAGTAATTAACCCATTCTGACCTGAGATCAGATTCATACGAGGTTTCCACTGGACACACGCTGGTCTGACGAACCCATTCTGACCTGAGATCAGATTCATACGAGGTTTCCACTGGACACACGCTGGTCTGACGAACCCATTCTGACCTGAGATCAGATTCTAAAAATGTCAGTCGTTCTTCGATTTTTCAAAAATAGCAGACCTACAAGCTCGTATCGCGCCACTCGGTGGCGCGATATGAGCTTGTAGATCTGCTATTTTTCAATAGCTAAAGCACAACATGATGCCGACACCAAAATGGGTGCCCGGTCAGAATGGCTTAAAGATGTGTTATGGACTGACTTCCAAGTATAGTAACTCCAAAATACAATCTCATTCAAGGAGGCTAATCATATTAGGTGTTTTATTTTTGAAATCCCACTGCCAAACCCCAGGTAGTTGGCCAACCGGTCAAGACACCACAAACGGCGTCTTGTCATTGTAACATCCGGTTACGTATATTGGGCTCTTCAAAATAAGGGTTGCCCGCGATAAAACATTGGCAATGCGTAGATTGCTGGCTGGTCAAACGGTTAGTAGTTGTTTGTAGTAGTTAGTTAGTAGTGAGTTTAGCCTTGGTAATAGCCTACTTTATTATTGTAATGTTGGTACAAAGATGTTCTGCATTATCTGACAGCTGCACTGACTGAAGGCCGCCTCTAGGTGTCACAATGGAACCAATCATCACATCATAACAGAGGGGTGTGGCGTCCTCTCAGAGAGAGAGAGAGAGAGAGAGAGAGAGAGAGAGAGAGAGAATTGTTGACAAACAGTTTAATTACAACTATTGGTGAGAGAGAGTGGGAGGGAGGGGGAGAGAGAGAGACAGAGATAGAGATAGAGTTGTGTTGACAAACAGTAGTTCAATGAGAGAGAGAGAGAGAGAGAGAGAGAGCAAGAAGGGAGAGAGAGAGAGAGCAAGAAGGGAGAGAACGAGAGAAAACGGGAAGAAAAGAGAACAGGGTGTGAGAGAGAGAGAGAGAGAGTTCTGACGAGACTGACAGTTGTGGACTTGTTCACTCGGTGACATCACTGGATGCAGACAGACAGACAGACAGACAGACAGTCTTCAATAGAGAACTGATTGTTTGACTTTTGAGACATCGTCAAACTACACACTGCAGGTCAGTGCGTGCGTGTGCATGTGTGTGTGTGTGTGTGTGTGTGTGTGTGTGTGTGTGTGTGTGTGTGCGCGCGCCCCCGCACGTGTGTGCCTGCCTGCGTGTGTGTGTGTGCGCTAACAAAGTTGTGAAACCATAAAGCGTAAATCTACAGTTGGGCAACGCCACAGAATGTTACAAATGGAAAGTGGAAAGTGCAGCATGCAGTGACATTTAACACATTTAACACATTACAACCAAGGCTTAGGGTAGAATGTCTGTGATCTAAACCAGGGTCTATTATGTATTCAGCATTTGAGCCACGGACCACCATTTGATGACATTTAGACTCTCAGACTCAAAACTAAAGATCTTTTCATATTGTTGGATTACATTTTATTCTGTCCATAATTCTGTTTATGTGGTACCAATAGGAGAAATAACAGCAAAATGTTGATCAAAAAAATCAATTCAGACTTATTTTTAATTAACCCATTCTGACCTGAGATCAGATTCTAGAAATGTCAGTCGCTCTTCGATTTAAAAAAAAATAGCAGACCTACAAGCTCGTATCGCGCCACTCGGTGGCGCGATATGAGCTTGTAGATCTGATATTTTTCAATAGCTATAGCATAACATGATGCTGACACCAAAATGGGTGCCCGTTCAGAATGGGTTAAGTAATGCAGATCTTGAACAATAATTTAACTCTTGAGAGTCAACTAACTATCAGAGATCAGATCAGAGATCAGATTCTAAACTAAAAATGTCAATGACAATGTCATTGACATTTAGTCAAATGAAAATAAATGGACCCATGAGGGTCCATTTGGTTTCATTCTGCGCTCTCAAGAGTTAACCCATTCTGACCGGGCACCCATTTTGGTGTTCTGATCTCAGGTCAGAATGGGTTCATCAGACCAGTGTGTGTCCAGTGGAAAACCTCGTATGAATCTGATCTCAGGTCAGAATGGTTTAAAGATGTGTACATTTGGTTACCAACTCCATCATGTAGCTGCAGGGGTCCACTGGGAACCACCTCAAGGACCACTGGTTGAAAACCACGCCTCTAAACGTGTGGTCAGATCTGACCTTAACCCGTCCATGGCACATGACATGATGTGATCTAACCTTGTTATGGTCCCATATCCCCTCATTCATGTTGTAGGACCTTTCACTTCCACATTTGCATTTCCACTTTGTTCACAATGTCTGCCATTGTGGATTTTCCAAGCTGGCATGGAATGGAAACAAGCCTGGCTTTATCCACCAACAGTTGGTATTTTGACTCTATATTATACTGTATTGTCAATTAGTTGGATGAGAGGGAGAGAGGTGGTGGAGTTAGCTGGTTTTAGCATAGCCTACACTTTGAGGGTCCAATGGAGTTAGCTGGTTTTGTCAGAAGCACACAATTATAGAATGACATTCACGATGCATGAAACTAAACTTAGTAAAAACATCAAATAGAATTCTAAGGTGACATGAAGATGAATAAAACAAAGCATAATGATTTCAGTTCATATTATGTTATATTCAGAACAAATAACGTGTGTGTGTGTGTGTGTGTGTGTGTGTGTGTGTGTGTGTGTGTGTGTGTGTGTGTGTGTGTGTGTGTGTGTGTACGTGTGTGTGTGTACGTGTGTGTGCGCAGGATGAGTAAAAAGAGGCGTAGCTTCCAGATCACCAGTGTGACATCATCAGACTACAGCCAATCTGCGCCCAGCTCTCAGGGAAGCTCATCCCAGCCGACCACACCTTCCCTTCTAAGGAAGTCCAGCTCCCATGATGCGTCTTCCAGGTTTCGAGTCATCCGATTGGCCGCTGGGCGGGGGCAGCCCTATCGCCGGGGGCGATGGACATGTATGGACTTCCTGGAGCGTGAGGAGAGGGTGGGGTTTAGGCGTTTGATGGACACCATGAGACACGCCCACTCCATGGAATCCCTGGACGCCATTGGTCGTTTGGATAGAGAAGGGGGGGATGGGCATCATCATGTGCACTCTCATGGCCCCTCCCACCTGTTGGCCGGTCAGCCAATCAGACGAGAGGGCCCGCCTGCTCCCCCCGCCGACCAGGAAAGCAAGCAACCTATCAGAGTGCAGCATTTACACTCCGCCCCTCCTCTCCAATTGGACGTTGATTCTGCAGGAAGGGTAAATATGACAAATGTTGTTTATCAATAATAATAATATAATTAATACATTTGACAAATAATTAAGGCTGTCAAAATTATCGCGTTAATGGCGTGACGCCGCTTTAATCAATTGCGTTAATTAATTTAAATATTTTAACACAATGAACCCATTCTGACCGGGCACCCATTTTGGTGTCGGCATCATGTTATGCTTTAGCTATTGAAAAATAGCAGATCTACAAGCTCGTATCGCGTCACCGAGTGGCGCGATACGAGCTTGTAGGTCTGCTATTTTTGAAAAATCGAAGAACGACTGACATTTTTTAGAATCTGATCTCAGGTCAGAATGGGTTCATCAGACCAGTGTGTGTCCGGCGGAAACCTCGTATGAATCTGATCTCAGGTCAGAATGGGTTAACTCATGTGCAGTCTTGACCCGCAATGTTGTCCCTAAACATGTGTGAACGTCAGCCTAAACATGTGTGAACGTCAGCCTAAACATGTGTGAACGTCAGTCTAAACATGTGTGAACGTCAGTCTGTTAAACATGTGTGAACGTCAGTCTAAACATGTGTGAACGTCAGTCTAAACATGTGTGAACGTCAGCCTAAACATGTGTGAACGTCAGCCTAAACATGTGTGAACGTCAGCCTAAACATGTGTGAACGTCAGTCTAAACATGTGTGAACGTCAGCCTAAACATGTGTGAACGTCAGTCTAAACATGTGTGAACGTCAGCCTAAACATGTGTGAACGTCAGCCTAAACATGTGTGAACGTCAGCCTAAACATGTGTGAACGTCAGTCTAAACATGTGTGAACGTCAGCCTAAACATGTGTGAACGTCAGTCTAAACATGTGTGAACGTCAGCCTAAACATGTGTGAACGTCAGTCTAAACATGTGTGAACGTCAGTCTCTAAACATGTGTGAACGTCAGTCTAAACATGTGTGAACGTCAGCCTAAACATGTGTGAACGTCAGCCTAAACATGTGTGAACGTCAGTCTAAACATGTGTGAACGTCAGTCTAAACATGTGTGAACGTCAGTCTAAACATGTGTGAACGTCAGTCTAAACATGTGTGAACGTCAGCCTAAACATGTGTGAACGTCAGTCTAAACATGTGTGAACGTCAGCCTAAACATGTGTGAACGTCAGTCTAAACATGTGTGAACGTCAGTCTAAACATGTGTGAACGTCAGCCTAAACATGTGTGAACGTCAGTCTAAACATGTGTGAACGTCAGCCTAAACATGTGTGAACGTCAGCCTAAACATGTGTGAACGTCAGCCTAAACATGTGTGAACGTCAGTCTAAACATGTGTGAACGTCAGTCTAAACATGAGTGAACGTCAGTCTAAACATGTGTGAACGTCAGTCTGTTAAACATGTGTGAACGTCAGTCTAAACATGTGTGAACGTCAGTCTAAACATGTGTGAACGTCAGCCTAAACATGTGTGAACGTCAGTCTAAACATGTGTGAACGTCAGTCTAAACATGTGTGAACGTCAGCCTAAACATGTGTGAACGTCAGCCTAAACATGTGTGAACGTCAGTCTAAACATGTGTGAACGTCAGCCTAAACATGTGTGAACGTCAGCCTAAACATGTGTGAACGTCAGTCTAAACATGTGTGAACGTCAGTCTAAACATGTGTGAACGTCAGCCTCTTGACGGTTCACTTCATACAACAGTGTCCCATATTCCCATAGTCTTCTAGGCCAAAACCCCCTCAACAGGTCTTAACCCATTCTGACCTGAGATCAGATTCACACGAGGTTTCCGCCGGACACACACTGGTCTGATGAACCCATTCTGACCTGAGATCAGATTCTAAAAAATGTCAGTCGTTCTTCGATTTTTCAAAAAATAGCAGACCTACAAGCTCGTATCGCGCCACTCGGTGATAGATCTGCTATTTTTCAATAGCTAAAGCATGACATGATGCCGACACCAAAATGGGTGCCCGGTCAGAATGGGTTAAACATGTGTGAACGTCAGTCTAAACATGTGTGAACGTCAGTCTAAACATGTGTGAACGTCAGTCTCTTGACGGTTCACTTCATACAACAGTGTCCCAGATATCCATAGAGTCTTCTAGGCCAAAACCCCCTCAACAGGTCTTAATATGTAGCGGAAAAAAACACTGGCAGGAGTCCCGACTCCTGGCAGCAAATTGCATTCCAAATTGCATTCCCGACCCAAATGCACTGAGGTAAACTTGATGTTGATTGATTAAACACAGCGTGCCACGCTGCCACCCAAAACTAGCTTCCCATAGCCTGTTATTTTTGTGCCGAGTAAATGGTAAATGGTGCATTTATATAGCGCCTTTATCCAAGGCGCTTTACAGAGATTGTGCATTACATTCACCCATTCACACACACATTCACACACCGATGGCAGCGGAAACCATGCAAGGCACCAACTAGCACATCGGGAGCAATTAGGGGTTCAGTGTCTTGCTCAAGGACACTTCGACAGTAACTCTGGGGGAGCCCGGGTTCGAACTGGCAACCTTACGGTTACCATCCAGCCACTCTACCCCTGAGCCACCGCCGCCCCCACAGTAGCGCTGTGTAACATCACCTCGGCCAACACAACACAGCTCTCAAGTGATTGAAGTGAAGCCTGACTTGTGCTTCGTCGTACGATGTGTTGCATGCTATTAAAGAATGGTTGATCTGCAAGCTCGCAACGCGTCGCATCCGGAACGCGTTGTTGTGAGCTTGTATAGATCGTCTATTTGCAGGTACGCAGAAATATGCAGGATGTGAGACGTTTAGAAACTTTTTGCCTTCACAACAAAAGCATTTCAGCTGAAAGTTGAAAAGAGCTAATATTACAGTATCAGCATGGGCATATTAGCAAAGTGGAAAAGGATTAGGCCTACTGGTTCGGTGGCATTTCACATTGCAAAAGGGTGCAGGAAGAGTGGGCACCTCAGTGTTAAAGGTATATTCAGTGATTTCACTCAAAAAACCTTAGGTTTCGTTTTTGGCTGTGGGACCCAGCCTTTCGTCCAATCAGGATAGAGAGTCAAAAACAAAACCTAAGGTTTTTTGACCCCCAGGGGTTAACTGGGGACAGGGAGGAACTCCTTATATGGTCAGCACACTCTATAGTAGGGAGGATTATCACAACAAAACAAAAAATAAGTGATATTTGAATTAAGTGAAATCACTGAATATACCTTTAAATTGGCTTTTCCCCCTCCAAAATGTAAAATAAATAAATAAGGAATTATTTTGTGGTGATGGATGGACATCATGTAAAAGTTGTCACTTTATTAATCCCAAAGGGATTACTTCATTTGTTTTGGTTTGTATTTTTTTAATTTTTTATAAAAACAATATATTTGAATAGTGTAATTATACGTTAATTATAATAATAATTTCTTCTATTTTCTACATGAATATAACCACATTATATAACCATATCAAATTAAATGGGAGTTAAATGCTGCAATTTGTAAAAATGGCAAAATATGACTCCTAACGTGGTTGAAGTGGGACTCATCAAATGTCCCTGGGACTCGATCTAAAAGACCATCCCTGCATCCCGGGACTCATTGTGGGGCGGCGGTGGCTCAGCGGTAGAGTGCCTGGATGGTAACCGTAAGGTTGCCAGTTCAAACCCTGGCTCCCCCAGAGTTACTGTCGAAGTGTCCTTGAGCAAGACACTGAACCCCTAATTGCTCCCGATGTGCTAGTTGGTGCCTTGCATGGTTTCCGCTGCCATCGGTGTATGAATGTGTGTGTGAATGGATGAATGTAATGCACAATCTCTGTAAAGCGCCTTGGATAAAGGCGCTATATAAATGCACCATTTACCATTTACCATTTCATTACATTGAAAACCTAGTTACATCACTGGGCGTTAATCAATTGCGTTAATAATTAAAATATTTTAACACAATTAACGCATGCACAGTCTTGTCCCTGAACGTCAGTCTCTTGACAGTTCACTTCATACAACAGTGTCCCAGATATCCATAGAGTCTTCTAGGCGAAAACCCCCTCAACAGGTCTTAATATGTAAATAAATATGGAATTATTTTGTATAATGGTGATGGATGGACATATTGTAAAAGTTGTCACTTTATTAATCCCAACGGGACTTTTTTTATTTGTTTTTGTTTGCATTTTTTATTTTTTTTATAAAAACAACATATTTGAATAATTTATTTTACCAAAAACATAAAATATCGGTATCTGTATCGAATCGGTATTGATGCTACCGTATCGGTTCGGAAGTGAAAAATGGAGATACTACTTGGATTACTTTTAAGCAAAACTCTTATTTAATTAGACGAATCACGTTTTACCATTGATAGCCAGACAAGAATGTTGAACATAAATATGGTTAAATCAGTGGTTCTCAACCTTTTTACAACAAGCAGAACCACTATAAGAACATAATTGGCTCTCAAGTACCACCATTATGATTCAAATACAGTCCTACAGGCACCACACAAAAGGCTAATTAATTCCAAATCATAATAATATAAATATAAAGAATATATGTAGGCCCTAGCCAAAGCTGCCCTACTGTCGGGCAGTGAAGGCTACAAAATGATATTGATTAAAAAAAAAGAAAAGAACTGGCATAAGACACAAGTTATCACAGGCAGGCAGGCAGTCAGATAGGTGTGCACACACACACACACACACACACACACACACACACACACACACACACACACACACACACACACACACACACACACACGCTGTTGAGGGCTGATTATACCCTGCTGCCTGTTATTATTATGACCATAGAGTTATTTTTTAGAGAGTCTACTACTACTAGTGTTAACCCATTCTCATATCGCGCCACTCGGTGGCGCGATATGAGCTTGTAGATCTGCTATTTTTAAATAGCTAAAGCTATAACATGATGCCGACACCAAAATGGGTGCCCGTTCAGAATGGGTTAAAGTGTCATTTGAACGGTGTCTTATCATTTTCCCACTAACTCCCCGTCCGAATCTCACCCAGAGCGCTTCTGCCGCTCCACAGTCCACCCCGCCTCGGCGCCTCAGAATCAGAATCACTTTATTTGTCATTTTCCTATAATGTACTTGCATACAAAAGAACATGAAATATCGTTTTCCCCTCAGTTATTAGCAGTGCAACATAAAACATAGAGCCTATTTAAAAACACAAGCTAAAAAACTAAAACCAAACATGGACAAACATTTAAAAAGAGCCCCAGTGTGTATGATGACGTGCAATTCATATGGACAAGTTAAAAGTTACCAACACCACGCACAACCTATAAATAAATAAAGTGGCATGGTGCAATCCTTAAAAACAAAACGTTACCAGCACTGTTTTTTTTTTAAAGTGCTGTTGTGCATACAAAAGTGCATTTTCTGTCCAGTTCAGTCCAACGCTTCATTCAGAATGGGTTAAAAAGGACAATAGAAAACAAAATGAAACTCATCCTCTACAACTCCCAGGTCAGAAAGAGCACACAGTCGCTGCTCCTCAGGAATGCCAGTATATCTGCCCACTTAGGGGCAGCGGTGGCCGAACGGTTTGCGGAGCGGTCTTGATACCGGGAAGGTCGCCAGTTTGAATCCCCGGAACCGGCACGTTAAAATCACCACTGCTGAAGTGCCCTTGAGCAAGGCATTGAACCCCTACCATGAAATGTTCTATGAGCAGGGTGTGGCTGTAAACAAGCATCTCGAGCTTAGTCCACTTCCCTGGGTAAACAAAGAACTTTGCTTTGCTTTGCTTTGCTTTGCTTACCTCAACTGCCAGAGGTAAAGCACCAGACCTTAACTGGGCACAGAGGGACCTCTGTCCTCTTTTTTAATTAAATGCAAATAAGGTTCAACATAAGAAGTTTATCAAATAGTTTGAATTGTGAGGGTGTCAAATTAATTTCT
Source organism: Protomyctophum parallelum (assembly GCF_964188405.1). Taxonomy (NCBI): domain Eukaryota; kingdom Metazoa; phylum Chordata; class Actinopteri; order Myctophiformes; family Myctophidae; genus Protomyctophum; species Protomyctophum parallelum. The sequence continues at coordinate 43,523,572 of NC_139716.1, forward strand.
TTTGACGGGAGTCCCAGTAAGCTCCCGGATCCTTCTTTATTTTCACCTTGGAAATGTCGCTTAACTCACGTGGCACTTGGCCCCAGAACCTGGATATATACACTTACATTCCCAAAAGTAGTGATAGTATAGTTACCCAGATCTGTTTGACATTTCGAACATAAAGGAGATATTGAACGGTCCATTTTGTTTAGTAACAATGTAATGTGTGATGTGTAATCTGTGAAGAATTTTATATTGTGTTTCTCTTAGTCTGTTACAGGTATAAACCTTTTTAACTGAGTCAATGGCCTCTTGCCAGTCATCTTCAATATATTCATTGTTAAAATCTCTCTCCCGTTTACGGAGGGATGGTATCTCCTGGGAGTACAGCAGTGAGTAAAACGATGAAATGAAATGTGACACCGTACTAAGGTCGCATAAGACATTCTCTGTTTAACTGTAAAGGGAGCCCAGTGGCGTTGGCAGCTGTAGTGAGTTAATAAAATGTCATATTTGCAGGAAACCCAAAAAAAAAGTTCTCTGGGGAGGTTAAACTGTGTCTGCAATTGCTGAAACGACGATCAGAACACCATCTCTAAACAGATCCCCCAATACACGAAGCCCTAGTGAGTGCCAGGTCTTAAAGATGGCCGAACTGCGCCCAGGTCCAAATTCATGGTTGCTAGAGATTGGTATTAGCAATGGCCTTTGGTCTCCTCTCCCTACGTGGATGGTAATCTGTCGTCACACTCTGATAGAATTATAGATAATTGGATTGCCTCGTATCTCCCTATGAATCTTATCTTTATTACCGGTTACCAGTGCCCATAGTGAATTTGGTGAGCAGCCCCACGAGTCCACACAGTTCTTATTGTGTGGATGGCTTGTAGCCATTCCCAGGTGTAACGAGCGTGACAGGCCCAGTTATCCCATTCTGACCTGAGATCAGATTCATACGAGGTTTCCACATGGACACACACTGGTCTGATGAACCCATTCTGACCTGAGATCAGATTCTAAAAAATGTCAGTCGTTCTTCGATTTTTCAAAAATAGCAGACCTACAAGCTCGTATCGCGCCACTCGGTGGCGCGATATGAGCTTGTAGATCTGCTATTTTTAAATAGCTAAAGCATAACATGACGCTGACACCAAAATGGGTGCCCGGTCAGAATGGGTTATAGAAGAGTATATTTGGCATGGCAAGGCCCGCTTTACTGAAAGCAGGTATAATGATTTCTAAAAGCTGTGCAAACGTATTGCGAGCGCCCGCCCCCTAGTGGTCTGTTTAGACAGACTCAAATATTAGACACTTGTAAACCAAAATAATCGATACAATTTATTTTACAATGGATTCTGTTACTATTGGGTGTGCTAAATAACATACTAAAATCTTAGGAAAAACGAACAACCAGAAAGGAGGTTTTCAAGATCATATAGCTATACGTATCTAATATTTGAGTCTGCACAGTTTTTTGAAAACCTTATACCCATACCTAACACCTTGCCAAAAATTTTAAAAAAAAACGTGGTGATTTCTTACGAAACTGCCCCCAGCTATTCCTTTACAATCTCCTGATAGTTGACACAACAATGGTGGTGCCTTATGCAGAATCACATGCTATCCAAAAACAAATACAGGAGCACAGGTCTACACCAGGTCAGGTAGGTTATCCTAGGAGAACAGGTCTCCACCAGGTCAGGTAGGTTATCCTAGGAGCACAGCTAGGTCTCCACCAGGTCAGGTAGGTTATCCTAGGAGCACACAGGTCTCCACCAGGTCAGGTAGGATATCCTAGGAGCACTGCAGGTCTCCACCAGGTCAGGTAGGTTATCCTAGGAGCACAGCTAGGTCTCCACCAGGTCAGGTAGGTTATCCTAGGAGAGAACAGGTCTCCACCAGGTCAGGTAGGATATCCTAGGAGCACAGGTCTCCACCAGGTCAGGTAGGTTATCCTAGGAGAGAACAGGTCTCCACCAGGTCAGGTAGGTTATCCTAGGAGCACTGCAGGTCTCCACCAGGTCAGGTAGGTTATCCTAGGAGCACAGCTAGGTCTCCACCAGGTCAGGTAGGATATCCTAGGAGCACAGGTCTCCACCAGGTCAGGTAGGTTATCCTAGGAGCACAGGTCTCCACCAGGTCAGGTAGGTTATCCTAGGAGCACAGGTCTCCACCAGGTCAGGTAGGTTATCCTAGGAGCACAGGTCTACACCAGGTCAGGTAGGTTATCCTAGGAGCACAGCTAGGTCTCCACCAGGTCAGGTAGGTTATCCTAGGAGCACAGCTAGGTCTACACCAGGTCAGGTAGGTTATCCTAGGTCTAGGTCTCCTCCAGGTCAGGTAGGTTATCCTAGGAGAGAACAGGTCTCCACCAGGTCAGGTAGGATATCCTAGGAGCACAGGTCTACACCAGGTCAGGTAGGTTATCCTAGGAGCACAGGTCTCCACCAGGTCAGGTAGGTTATCCTAGGAGCACAGGACTCCACCAGGTCAGGTAGGATATCCTAGGAGCACAGGACTCCACCAGGTCAGGTAGGATATCCTAGGAGCACAGGTCTACACCAGGTCAGGTAGGTTATCCTAGGAGCACAGGTCTCCACCAGGTCAGGTAGGTTATCCTAGGAGCACAGGTCTACACCAGGTCAGGTAGGTTATCCTAGGAGCACAGCTAGGTCTCCACCAGGTCAGGTAGGTTATCCTAGGAGCACAGCTAGGTCTACACCAGGTCAGGTAGGTTATCCTAGGTCTAGGTCTCCTCCAGGTCAGGTAGGTTATCCTAGGAGAGAACAGGTCTCCACCAGGTCAGGTAGGATATCCTAGGAGCACAGGTCTACACCAGGTCAGGTAGGTTATCCTAGGAGCACAGGTCTCCACCAGGTCAGGTAGGTTATCCTAGGAGCACAGGTCTACACCAGGTCAGGTAGGTTATCCTAGGAGCACAGCTAGGTCTCCACCAGGTCAGGTAGGTTATCCTAGGAGCACAGCTAGGTCTACACCAGGTCAGGTAGGTTATCCTAGGTCTAGGTCTCCTCCAGGTCAGGTAGGTTATCCTAGGAGCACAGGTCTCCACCAGGTCAGGTAGGTTATCCTAGGAGCACAGCTAGGTCTCCACCAGGTCAGGTAGGTTATCCTAGGAGCACAGGTCTACACCAGGTCAGGTAGGTTATCCTAGGAGCACAGGTCTACACCAGGTCAGGTAGGATATCCTATAGGAGCACAGGTCTCCACCAGGTCAGGTAGGTTATCCTAGGAGCACAGGTCTCCACCAGGTCAGGTAGGATATCATATAGGAGCACAGGTCTCCACCAGGTCAGGTAGGATATCCTAGGAGCACACAGGTCTCCACCAGGTCAGGTAGGTTATCCTATAGGAGCACAGGTCTCCACCAGGTCAGGTAGGTTATCCTAGGAGCACAGGTCTCCACCAGGTCAGGTAGGATATCCTAGGAGCACAGGTCTACACCAGGTCAGGTAGGTTATCCTAGGAGCACAGGTCTCCACCAGGTCAGGTAGGTTATCCTAGGAGCACAGGTCTACACCAGGTCAGGTAGGTTATCCTAGGAGCACAGCTAGGTCTCCACCAGGTCAGGTAGGTTATCCTAGGAGCACAGCTAGGTCTACACCAGGTCAGGTAGGTTATCCTAGGTCTAGGTCTCCTCCAGGTCAGGTAGGTTATCCTAGGAGAGAACAGGTCTCCACCAGGTCAGGTAGGATATCCTAGGAGCACAGGTCTACACCAGGTCAGGTAGGTTATCCTAGGAGCACAGGTCTCCACCAGGTCAGGTAGGTTATCCTAGGAGCACAGGTCTACACCAGGTCAGGTAGGTTATCCTAGGAGCACAGCTAGGTCTCCACCAGGTCAGGTAGGTTATCCTAGGAGCACAGCTAGGTCTACACCAGGTCAGGTAGGTTATCCTAGGTCTAGGTCTCCTCCAGGTCAGGTAGGTTATCCTAGGAGCACAGGTCTCCACCAGGTCAGGTAGGTTATCCTAGGAGCACAGCTAGGTCTCCACCAGGTCAGGTAGGTTATCCTAGGAGCACAGGTCTACACCAGGTCAGGTAGGTTATCCTAGGAGCACAGGTCTACACCAGGTCAGGTAGGATATCCTATAGGAGCACAGGTCTCCACCAGGTCAGGTAGGTTATCCTAGGAGCACAGGTCTCCACCAGGTCAGGTAGGATATCATATAGGAGCACAGGTCTCCACCAGGTCAGGTAGGATATCCTAGGAGCACACAGGTCTCCACCAGGTCAGGTAGGTTATCCTATAGGAGCACAGGTCTCCACCAGGTCAGGTAGGTTATCCTAGGAGCACAGGTCTCCACCAGGTCAGGTAGGATATCCTAGGAGCACAGGTCTCCACCAGGTCAGGTAGGTTATCCTAGGAGAACACAGGTCTCCACCAGGTCAGGTAGGTTATCCTAGGAGAACAGGCCTCCACCAGGTCAGGTAGGATATCCTAGGAGAACAGGCCTCCACCAGGTCAGGTAGGTTATCCTAGGAGCACACAGGTCTCCACCAGGTCAGGTAGGTTATCCTAGGAGAACAGGCCTCCACCAGGTCAGGTAGGATATCCTAGGAGAACAGGCCTCCACCAGGTCAGGTAGGTTATCCTAGGAGCACACAGGTCTCCACCAGGTCAGGTAGGATATCCTAGGAGAACAGGTCTCCACCAGGTCAGGTAGGTTATCCTAGGAGCACACAGGTCTCCACCAGGTCAGGTAGGTTATCATATAGGAGAACAGGTCTCCACCAGGTCAGGTAGGTTATCCTAGGAGCACACAGGTCTCCACCAGGTCAGGTAGGATATCCTAGGAGCACAGGTCTCCACCAGGTCAGGTAGGTTATCCTATAGGAGCACAGGTCTCCACCAGGTCAGGTAGGTTATCCTAGGAGAACACAGGTCTCCACCAGGTCAGGTAGGATATCCTAGGAGAACAGGTCTCCACCAGGTCAGGTAGGTTATCCTAGGAGCACAGGTCTCCACCAGGTCAGGTAGGTTATCCTAGGAGCACAGGTCTCCTCCAGGTCAGGTAGGATATCCTAGGAGAACACAGGTCTCCACCAGGTCAGGTAGGTTATCCTATAGGAGCACAGGTCTCCACCAGGTCAGGTAGGTTATCCTAGGAGCACACAGGTCTCCACCAGGTCAGGTAGGATATCCTAGGAGCACAGGTCTCCACCAGGTCAGGTAGGTTATCCTAGGAGCACAGGTCTCCACCAGGTCAGGTAGGATATCCTAGGAGAACAGGTCTCCACCAGGTCAGGTAGGTTATCCTAGGAGCACAGGTCTCCACCAGGTCAGGTAGGTTATCCTAGGAGCACAGGTCTCCTCCAGGTCAGGTAGGATATCCTAGGAGAACAGGTCTCCACCAGGTCAGGTAGGTTATCCTAGGAGAACACAGGTCTCCACCAGGTCAGGTAGGATATCCTAGGAGCACAGGTCTCCACCAGGTCAGGTAGGTTATCCTAGGAGAACAGGTCTCCACCAGGTCAGGTAGGATATCCTAGGAGAGAACAGGTCTCCACCAGGTCAGGTAGGTTATCCTAAGAGCACAGGTCTCCACCAGGTCAGGTAGGATATCCTAGGAGCACAGGTCTCCACCAGGTCAGGTAGGTTATCCTAGGAGAACAGGTCTCCACCAGGTCAGGTAGGTTATCCTAGGAGCACTGCAGGTCTCCACCAGGTCAGGTAGGTTATCCTAGGAGCACAGGTCTCCACCAGGTTAGGTAGGTTATCCTAGGAGAACAGGTCTCCACCAGGTCAGGTAGGTTATCCTAGGAGCACTGCAGGTCTCCACCAGGTCAGGTAGGTTATCCTAGGAGCACAGGTCTCCACCAGGTCAGGTAGGATATCCTAGGAGCACTGCAGGTCTCCACCAGGTCAGGTAGGTCATCGTGGGCACAATGTTCAGAATGTGCCAATCAGGATGGAATATGAAAAATTAGGATGGATCAGTCTTGATCACATGACTATAGAGATAATGTGTACTGATTTATGTGATGTTTGGATAAACTCTAAATTAGTATTGTCTGTCTGTCTGTCTGTCTGTCTGTCTGTCTGTCTGTCTGTCTGTCTGTCTGTCTAGTCTGTCCTCAGACTGTCTGTCTCTCCAGGTGTCTCACAACCCATCCTGAATCCAACCGTGTTCACTCTACCAGAAGACAGGTACATGCTCGCGCACGCACATGCGCATGCGCACATGCACACAGATGTACGCAAAGGATATCAAGCCAAGGAAACACAATTATAGAATGACATTAGCAGGGTTCTTGGAGACTCATATACACTGAGTTGTCGGTACCCAGATTGGAACCCATGACCTTGTGGTCCAAACTCCAAAGTCAAGAGCTGTAATGACTAAGCTAGCTGAACACAATCCCTTGTTTCATTGTAAACAGTAACACCATTCAGTGTATGTATGCGTGTCCTCGTTTTAAACAGTAACACCATTCAGTGTATGTATGTGTGTCCTCGTTTTGAACAGTAACACCATTCAGTGTATGTATGTGTGTCCTCGTTTTAAACAGTAACACCATTCAGTGTATGTATGCGTGTCCTCGTTTTGGGCATGTCATTATCCATTTTTACAGTGTCCACTGTTCATGTGTTCACGTACAAACTTCTCTTCAACTGGGATTTCAGATAATGGTCCATAGATTGTGTGTAGAATTTTTTTTCATGCAAGTTGCTCAATAATCAGGGCAGAGAATCAGGTATAAGCATTTTTCAAAGGGAATATCTGAGCTTACTGGTCAAAGTGACAGATGTGTTCCCCATGAGTCAAGGAACACGTGGAAACAAGTGCCATGACTTTTGGCCAAATGAGGCATGAGTTATGCCCGTTCAAAGTTTTCATTTTCAAGAAATTGCTATAGCGCCCCACTTTGGCCTATTTCACAAAACAGCAATTTTCATTGGCTCATACAACCTTATTTCTTTAACTAAAAAAATAAGTACTAAGATTTCTTTGTCCGTATAGGTCCAAAGTTCACGTGTAGAAGTGCATTTTGATCAAAGATCCTGGGAAGATAGAATTGAACTGTTTTTCATATAATTCAAAGGTCAAAAGTCAGAGCACGAAAGTTGTTCGGCATGAGGAGACGCATGTGTGTATCGACGTTCTATTGCAGACGGTCAAACGGTTCATGAGCTATGCCTCTTCAAAGTTTGCATTGTGCTATAGCGCCACCCTTTGGCCAATGGTAATGGGCTTCGCTTAGTCACCGTTTGGCATTGCCCTCTACCAGATTCCTGCGTTTTGCGAAAACCGAACTGTTATTTTTGACAGAAGAAGAATGAGGAGAAGAAAAAAACAAAAAAACAATTAGGTACCAACATCCCTTTGGGACGTACTTGGTCCCTTCATAAAACGAAACATAATGATGTTTTATTTATTATTGTAATATTCAGAACAGAAATAACCTAACTCAATTAATCGGTAAGCTGTTTACACACCAACTCTATGAACCTGTGTGTGCGTGTGCGCACGTACGTTACATGTATTGTTGTGGTATTTAGAGTGCCTGTGTGAGTGTGTGTCAGGCTGGTGTGAGCTAAGCATGCGCACACACACACACACACACACACACACACACACACACACACACACACACACACACACACGGCTCTGTTCTTGCTCATTTAGCGTTGTGGAGAGAATAGAGGAACTATTCAGACACTGTTAAATGAGCCTCTCTCTCTCTCTCTCTCTCTCTGTGTATATTTTTAGACTTCATAGCAACCGAACCAGAGAGAGAGAGACCTGCAGTTTGTTTAGGATTTTTTGTTTGTGATTCTAGGAGTGAAAAAAAGAAATTAAGTAATTAATTAATTAAAATAAAAATGTTACCGAAAAGCAATGCTGGGTCTTACAGGGTTAAACCAATAGTAGTGTATAGTAGTCTCTGCTGCCATATATGGGCATGCCGCAGCTACTTGTGAGTGTGACATGAGTGACATGCGTTTTGCATCATGAGGACATGAGTTTGTGAAATAGTCCGGCAGCCAACAGGTTGGTGGGAAATTTGGTATTTAGTTTTTATTTTTTTATTAAAATATTGCCTCTACATTATATTGTACCATAGACTGTAAAAAATATGGACAAAGCGTTCCCCAGGTCTAACATGGACGTAAAATGAAGCCTGTTATTCCTGCACTGTAAATCGCCATATTTCTAGATCCGTTTTGGCCCAGCTGGCCATTGGCTGGCTCCGTTTTGGCCCAGCTGGCCATTGGCTGGCCCAGACAACGAGGCGGGACTTCCCCCCTTCTTCTCCGTTGGTTTTTATTTTGACTCGAGTGGGAGGGGAATCCCGATCATAGACTGTAACGGTAGCCACGCCCCTCAGAACATACGCAACTTTATGCCATTATATGAATCGCGATTTCCTTATAGGCTTCACAAAATATCTGTCTGACTGCCCCCCTGTATTGTACATACATTCATGAATCCACTTGCTGACATGCTGTCAGCTTTGAACATTTCGTTTTATAGGGGATTATATGTGACCATACCATTTATAAGGCAATATTTTCTAAATGTCATTATGCCTTATGTAGCATGTGACATGTCAAACTAGGGGGGGTTTCATGATTCTGAATCCATACCAAGCATTAGTTTTGCACGAACACTCCTTGGGCCAAAATGTGCTAACCTCATCACATTTGAGATGATGGCTCTGTCCATTTTTAGCCCAAGGAGTGTTTTTTTGTGCAAAACAAATGCTTGGAATGGATTTAGAATCATGAAAACCACCTAGTTTGACATGTCACATGCTACTTAAAGCATGATGAAATGTTGTCAATTGTTTTGATCAATTGATATTAACCCATTCTGACCGGGCACCCATTTTGGTGTCAGCATCATGTTATGCTTTAGCTATTGAAAAATAGCAGATCTACAAGCTCATATCGCGCCACCGAGTGGCGCGATACGAGCTTGTAGGTCTGCTATTTTTGAAAAAATCGAAGAACGACTGACATTTTTAGAATCTGATCTCAGGTCAGAATGGGTTCATCAGACCAGTGTGTGTCCAGCGGAAACCTCTGTATGAATCTGATCTCAGGTCAGAATGGGTTAATGGTATGGTCACATATAATCCCCTATAAAACAAATTGCTCAATATCGACAGCCGGTCAGCAAGTGGATTCATGAATTTATGTATACTAGGGCCTTACCCTTATACGTATGAACAGGAAATTATGTACAGTGTGGGTAATGCAATATAATGGATCACATTGATTGGGAGGGAATTGTTAACGGGTGATCTTGGGAAGTTGGGTTGAACTTGGGCACAAAATTAATGGTATTATATTAGATAGATAGATAGATAGATAGATAGATAGATAGATAGATAGATAGATAGATCATCGGCAATCATAGGTCATTGCACTGTCACAGCGGTGGCTCAGGGGTAGAGTGCCTGGATGGTAACCGTGAGGTTGCCAGTTCGAACCCGGGCTCCCCCCAGAGTTACTGTCGAAGTGTCCTTGAGCAAGACACTGAACCCCTAATTGCTCCCGATGTGCTAGTTGGTGCCTTGCATGGTTTCCGCTGCCATCGGTGTGTGAATGTGTGTGTGAATGGGTGAATGTAATGCACAATCTCTGTAAAGCGCCTTGGATAAAGGCGCTATATAAATGCACCATTTTACCATTTTTACAGTAATGTAACTTTGGGAGTGTAGCCAGATGAACCTGCTCATTCGAATACTGGACTACTCGCCCCGGTGCTTGCCCGTTTTTCCTCCCGGAATTTCCCCCAGTGAGGGGGATAACTTTGTAATACTCTATTGGCTGTTTGTATTCTTTTTGGAAAAATATAAAAAGATACTCCTGTGGAAAGGCTATATTATTTGACTTATATTGAACCTATAAAAATGTAGTATTATTTAGTATATGTAAGGTTTTTCCCCCTCAAATGGTACCTCGTCAGATAATCCCCACATATCCTACAACAACTTCTGTGAACAGACTTCACTGTAGTAGCTTTTCATAAATTATATTTGTACTTAGGCTGTTCTGCTGTCATGAAAGTTTATAGTTAGAGAAATTCAAAGTCCAGCCGTCTGCTGTCCAGCCTCTCCCACCCCTCACTGGGGAAAATTCTGGGAGGAAAACAGAAACGGGGCGAGTGGGCTTGTTACCGCTCATTCCATGTTGTGGACACCGCGTTGACAGTGCATGTGTTGGCGCTAACTCACGTAACGTTGTTTGTGTGTGTGTGTGTTACAGTGATGCCGGTAGCAGCATGGTTGCCATTGACAACAAGATCGAACAGGCCATGGTAAGTGTTAGTGTAAATTGTGTGTATTTTATTTTAACCCATTCTGACCTGAGATCAGATTCATACGAGGTTTCCGCCGGACACACACTGGTCTGATTAACCCATTCTGACCTGAGATCAGATTCTAGAAATGTCAGTCGCTCTTCGATTTTTCAAAAATAGCAGACCTACAAGCTCGTATCGCGCCACTCGGTGGCGCGATATGAGCTTGTAGATCTGCTATTTTTAAATGGCTAAAGCATAACATGATGCCAACACCAAAATGGGTGCCCGGTCAGAATGGGTTAACATGACTCGCTTAAAAGACTATAGTATATGTGTTGTTATTATTTTTATTATTATTTATTTTATTATTTTTACTTGCGCAAGCAGAGCGCGCAAGTAAGTACTGTAATTGGCTGCACATGTTGGTGTTGTCCGTCGGCCAATAGGGGACCACCGTTTTTGCTCTGGTGCACTGGCCTAAAAGTGGGTCCTTAAAAACTGCTAAAACTTCTGAAATGTATGTATGTAGGTATGTATGTGTGTATGTATTTTAAAAGGGGAGGCTTTTTTGTAAAAATCCCTGCCCGCAATACCTTCATATATTTAAAATGAGTCCAAAATAGGGTTACCAGTGAAGGGCCAACTGCCTATTCACTGGGGACTATGCAAGGCAGAGGCGTCCACCCCCCTGAGTCCAAGTTTAAGCTAGACCGCATACCTATGTATGTATGTATGTATGTATGTCGGGGTAAGAATGGTGGTCCCTTATTGGCTGTTGACAACGGGTCTAAAGGATTTAGAACAGCAGTTGTAATAGACACTAGTTAGTACGTATAGCAGTACTTGCGCGCTCTGCTTGCGCACAAGTAGGCCATGTATGGCCTACTTGTGTGCAAGGCGCAAGTTGGCACCTCGACAGAGTGCATTTCTAGTTATTATTATTATTAATATATTTCTTGTTTGCAGGACTTAGTCAAAAGTCACCTCCAGACTGCAGTCAGAGAAGAGGTGGAAATGCTCAGAGAACAGATCAAAGAACTTCAGGAAAGAAATGATGAGCTAGAGCGAGAGAATTATATCCTTAGACGTCTACACTGAGCACACACACACACACACACACACACACACACACACACACACACACACACACACACACACACACACACACACACACTTATTATACTGTACTTCTAATGTGCCTGTCTGTCCTAGCAAACTGTTAACCCATTCTGACCTGAGATCAGATTCATACGAGGTTTCCGCCGTACACACACTGGTCTGATGAACCCATTCTGACCTGAGATCAGATTCTAAAAAATGTCAGTCGTTCTTCGATTTAAAAAAAATAGCAGACCTACAAGCTCGTATCGCGCCACTCGGTGGCGCGATATGAGCTTGTAGATCTGCTATTTTTCAATAGCTAAAGCATAACATGATGCTGACACCAATATGGGTGCCCGTTCAGAATGGATTAATGAAGTATTCAGTCAATCAATGAATATGTGATCAATAAGTTTAGTTTTGTAAGTGATTTAATATAATATATATTTGATTTCATTTGACAACACTGTGAAAACAAGCAGAATATTTGGTTTATTTTCTTTTACATTTTACTATGAATAATTATTTAGGTTGGTTTTGCTGTTGTCAGTGAATGAGAGCATCCATTTAATACTGCACTTTACTATTGGATATGTTTTCTTTTGTTTTTGTTTCTACAAAATGTAAAACATTAATATTTTTTGTCTGCAAGAACCTTATATTGTATCTATATTTATCGAATAAGATCCTTCCAGCAGATTTCCTGTGGTCTACTATTGCATTCACTCTTCAGTATGTAGAACAGTGGTGACGCCTGCTGGACAGTCTCTGTAACTACACCCTGCATCAGCGCCACAGGCCAGTCTGTTTAATTTTTTTAACAGTAAAAAAAAAAGGTACAGATTTATTCTAAAAAGGGTGCTAAAAAGACAACCCAATAAGCCCGGGGCTTGTTTCCATTACGGTCCCGTGTAATCGATGAATTTAAAGATAAACAATAATAATGCAAAACATACATGTACAGTATAGGAGTGGTAATAAGTGTTGGTTGGGGGGAGGGGCGGGGTCATTTCTGGTGATAATCTTAGATCTGTTATTACAAACAGCCTCTTGTTTTCTCCTGCTTCTGGAATGTTACCTTTTTTTACTCTTGCTTTATGCATATTGTGTCTGGATTAACACCAGTCCCACATACAGTGTACAGTTGTGTACACATACACTTAAGCAATAAGCCACGAGAGGTCTCAGGTTACCGGGTATTTTACACTGCCTGGGAGCGTAGGCAGACCCGAGGCGCAGCCGAGGGTCTTCTACCTCCCAGCCAGTGTAAAATACCCGGTAAGCTGGGGCCTCGAGTGGCTTATTGCTTTTCTAAAACGGTTACAAACATATAGCAATATTAAAACTATTAAATTCACAAAAGTATCTACGCTTTGTGCCACCAGAGCGAGCGACCCAGAGCCAAAACACTTCCTTGTTTTGCTCCGCAAGTAGCCTATGTGACGGGAGAATAGCGCTTGATGTATTTACGGGGCTGCCTGGAGCCACACATTCACAGTCATATGAGCCGGGCGGTGCTTAGACGCCCGCACGGCATGTGTTTGTAAAGCAATCAAGCGCTCCCCTTCCCCAGTTCAGCTACAAGGCTGCAGTTTGATACAAAGTGATTGAAGGAGTGGGTTATCGGTGAAATTTACACCGGTCACGTGACGGTAACCAGCCAATCAGAATGAAGTATTGGGACTACCCGTTTTAGAATCATGGATTAACACCAGTCCCACATACTGTAGTGTACAGTTGTGTACACATACACTCATGTTTAAATTGTATTTGAATGCAATTATAAAGATTTAAATAATTTGTGGTTATTAAGATGGCTCTTTTATTGCTTCCGTCGTCGAATCAATTTCTGTAGAGGGGAGAGGTTTTCTTTCTGTAGCAAAGTATGTCATGTCCAGGATTCTGATACAAGTCCCCCAGACCCCCGCTTGGTCAGTGTCGCCCACGCAACCTTTTCTTTGGTGGGTGAGCTGGTCATTGTTAACCCATTCTGACCTGAGATCAGATTCATACGAGGTTTCCGCCGGACACACACTGGTCTGATGAACCCATTCTGACCTGAGATCAGATTCTAAAAAAATTCGTTTTTTTTAGATTTTTCAAAAATAGCAGACCTACAAGCTCGTATCGCGCCACTCGGTGGCGCGATATGAGCTTGTAGATCTGCTATTTTTCAATAGCTGAAGCACAACATGATGCCGACACCAAAATGGGTGCCCGGTCAGAATGGGTTAGGGGTTCAGAGTCTTGCTCAAGGACACTTCGGCATCATCTCTGGGCGAGCCCGGGATCGAACCGGGAACCTCACGGTTCCCCAGTGGCCACTCTACCTCCTGAAGTAACAAATCACACATGTGTGAAGTGAGGGGCGCTCTTATCATCATCATACTCTACATCACATTCCGTGATGAGCCAATCAAATCAAATCATCACAAATGTAATTTTGTGTGTGTGTGTGTGTGTGTCTGTGTGTGTGTGTGTGTGTGTGTGTGTGTGTGTGTGTGTGTGTGTGTGTGTGTGTGTGTGTGTGTGTGTGTGTGTGTGTGTGTGTGTGTGTGTGTGTGTGTGTGTGTGTGTGTGTGTGTGTGTGCGCACGCACGTTTCTAAAGGGTTAAATGTGTTAATCCTAATCTGGATTTACTGCAGCCTGGAATAGATTACTCTCTGTTGTCATGGCAACCAGCAAGCACAAGGTCATGAACTCTGTGTGTTTGTGTGTGTGTGTGTGTGTGTGTGTGTGTGTGTGTGTGTGTGTGTGTGTGCTGTAGTGGGGAGAGGTTTTTGGTTTGTAGATCTTGTTGAGCATTAGATGATAGATCATATCTCGTGTTGAGCTGGTCATTGGGTTAGGGTTAGTTATACGCTAGTTTGGCGTTAAGGTTAGAGTGAGTCGTTATGAAAGTAGCTCTCAAGTCAAATCAGATAGACGCCCCTCACTGCCTCACATATAATAACCTCTCCCTTTTCCTCCTCTCTCTCTCTCCCTCTCTCTCTCTCTCTCTCTCTCTCTCTCTCTCTCTCTCTCTCTCTCTCTCTCTCTCTCTCTCTCTCTCTCTCTCCCTCTCTCTCCCTCTCTCTCCAGGGCTGGACTAGGTCAAAGATCTGGCCCTTACATTTGGCCCAGTCCGGCCCACCACAACTGGCAAGCACATACTCTACCCCCCCCCCCCCCCCCCCCCCCCGCTCTATTGAGGCTCACACAAACAAACAAGCCCTAATACCACCAGTGCAGTACTTAGTTTAGACAGGTTTTGGTTTAGACTAGTCATTGGTTTAGACCAGTCATTAGTCCTACAACTACAACCCATCTCAAACCCTCACCCTAAACCTATAACCTCCCACGGGGCAGCACACACCTAAACCTAACCTTAACCCATGTCTAACCAATGACTAGTCTAAACTATAAGTATGCATCCCCTTTTATACTGGAAAAAACTGACTCCATGTGCAAAACGGTATGAAAGCAAAAAAATTGAAATGGGGAGACCCATTCATTGGGCGGTCCACCGGGTATGCGCCCTGTACGTCAAATGGCCAGCCCTCACATTTCTCTCTCTCTCTCTCTTCTCCTCTCCTCTCCTATCCTCCCCTTCCTCTCAGCCAATCAAGATGCTCAAGATGACAACTTTCAGCCAATCACAGGAATACTGGACTACTCGCCCCGGTGCTTGCCCGTTTTTCCTCCCGGAACTTTCCCCAGTGAGGGGGATAACTTTGTAACATGCTATTGGCTGTTTGTATTCTTTTTGGAAAAATATAAAAAGATACTCCTGTGGAAAGGCTATATTATTTGACTTATATTGAACCTATAAACAATTTAGTATTATTTAGTATATGTAAGGTTTTGCCCCCTCAAATGGTACCTCGTCAGATAATCCCCACATATCCTACAACAACTTCTGTGAATAGACTTCACTGTAGTAGCTTTTCATAAATTATATTTGTACTTATTTGTTCTGCTGTCATGGAAGTTTATAGTTAGAGAAATTCAAAGTCCAGCCGTCTGCTGTCCAGCCTCTCCCACCCCTCACTGGGGAAAACTCTGGGAGGAAAACAGAAACGGGGCGAGTAGTCTTGTTACCAATCACAGCGCCAAGATCACATCTAGACTTCATCTCTGCATGACTTATAGATATAATTGGTTGATGGATAGGAATTAATGTACAAGAAATGTAAAATTCTCGTCCACTGAGCTAATAGATTTGAACTGGCTCTCGTGCACAAACCCTGAATAAATAAAGTTTATTAATAAAGGTTGTGTACACAACCTTTATGAATGTGGGCGTGGCTGGTGGCCAGGGGGAGTGTCCGAAAGCAGTAACCAATCGGAACGCTACATGGTGATAGAGAAGGTGTGTGTGTGTTCACAGAGAGCTGCAGACACTGATGGACACACTGAACCGGTAGGGGGGTGGGTGGGGGTGTGTGTGTGTGTGTGTGTGTGTGTGTGTGTGTGTGTGTGTGTGTGTGTGTGTGTGTGTGTGTGTGTGTGTGTGTGTGTGTGTGTGTGTGTGTGTGTGTGTGTGTGTGTGTGTGTGTGAGAGAGAGCTATCTTTATATTATAGTATTTGACCGATGTACCACATGGATGTGTAATGTTGCGTTGTGGGTTTGTAGATTGGCTGTTGTCCACAAAGGTTGGCGACAGATGGGTCTAGAGATCTACAATAATAATGAACTACATTAAACGTATAACATTGTTTAACTGTAGTTCTGTTTCATATACATTCACATTCATAGTTAAGTGTTAAATAGCTCTATTGTGACCGTAATCATTGCTATATAGACGAGTGTTTGTTCAGTAACAGTGTTAAATAGCTTTTTATTGTGATAGTAATCGTGTGTCTGTGTGTGTGTGTGTGTGTGTGTGTGTGTGTGTGTGTGAGGGTGTGTGTGTGTGTGTGTGTGTGTGTGTGTGTGTGACAGTGTTAAATAGCTCACTGTGACGGTAATTGCTATAGAGAGTGTGTTCAGTAACAGTGTTAAATAGCTCTATATTGTGACAATAATCATTTCTATAGAGTTTGTTCAGTAACAGTGTTAAATAGCTCTATATTGTGACAGTAATCATTGCTATAGAGTGTGTTCAGTAACAGTGTTAACTTAAATAGCTCTATATTGTGACTGTAATCATTGCTATAGAGTGTGTTCAGTAACAGTGTTAAATAGCTCTATATTGTGACAGTAATCATTGCTATAGAGTGTGTTCAGTAACAGTGTCAAATAGCTCTATATTGTGACAGTAATCATTGCTATAGAGTGTGTGTTCAGTAACAGTGTTAAATAGCTCTATATTGTGACTGTAATCATTGCTATAGAGTGTGTTCAGTAACAGTGTTAAATAGCTCTATATTGTGACAGTAATCATTGCTATAGAGTGTGTTCAGTAACAGTGTCAAATAGCTCTATATTGTGACTGTAATCATTGCTATAGTGTTTGCTCTCAGTAAGAGGTTGGTGATTTTTAGCATTAGCTTATCAGCTTTGCAGCTAGCATTACCAGCATTAGAGGCTTTAGGATTAAAGCTCACAGACATTGTGTCACTCTATAGGCAATAGGATGTTCTGTAAGTCCCTCTAGGCTATAGGATGTACCGTATGCCCCTCTAGGCTATAGGATGTACCGTATGCCCCTCTAGGCTATGGGATGTACCGTATGCCCCTCTAGGCTATGGGATGTACTGTATGCCCCTCTAGGCTATAGGATGTACCGTATGCACCTCTAGGCTATAGGATGTACCGTATGCCCCTCTAGGCTATGGGATGTACCGTATGCCCCTCTAGGCTATGGGATGTACTGTATGCCCCTCTAGGCTATAGGATGTACCGTATGCACCTCTAGGCTATAGGATGTACCGTATGCCCCTCTAGGCTATGGGATGTACCGTATGCCCCTCTAGGCTATAGGATGTACCGTATGCACCTCTAGGCTATAGGATGTACCGTATGCACCTCTAGGCTATAGGATGTACCGTATGCCCCTCTAGGCTATAGGATGTACCGTATGCCCCTCTAGGCTATAGGATGTACCGTATGCCCCTCTAGGCTATAGGATGTACCGTATGCCCCTCTAGGCTATGGGATGTACTGTATGCCCCTCTAGGCTATGGGATGTACAGTATGGGGGGATGACTGGCTGGTGGATGGTTGCTGTGTGCTGCTGATAGCTCAGCTTATTCGATATTCGTCGTATGATGGTGTCGTGCGTTGAAAATTTGCAGTACATAACATAGCTACAGTATATCCTATAGCCTAGAGGGATGATTGCTCTGTGATCGTTCATAAAAAACGCTTTCCATTTCCTTTCAGTTTTGCACGGAATCGTCAGGATGCTGTGCTCCCATTGGTCAGTAGGAGTGTGGCTGTGGTCGTCTCTGATTGGCTCGGTGTGGGCAACGACCTTCAACCTGGCCCTGATTGGTCCGTGGAGATGTGACCCAATGTTCTCTAGAGCGCTTCCTTCGGCCGCGGTGAACATGGCGTTGTCCCGGTTACGACAGGACGACAGTCTCACCTACAACTACGCTGTCACCCTATTGGAGGAAGACTGCGTTCTGTCTAAAGGTCATTAGCATATTAATTAACTACCTAATTAACCAGTCTAAACTACAACTACGCTGTCACACTATTGGAGGAAGACTGCGTTCTGTCTAAAGGTCATTAGCATATTAATTAACTACCTAATTAACCAGTCTAAACTACAACTAGCCTCGATCAGTCCCATTTGGGAAAGACCAGGGCCACACAATCCGCCGCTCCCGAACTACTCTGCCAGGACTGTGAGGTCTGGCACGTGGAAGGACTAGGCTCTGTGGGTTGACTCCTGTCCGGGCCCCTTCTACGTCTCACCAGGTCCACTCCTGCTCTCACCAGGAGTACAGCCAGGACCTGTGCGTTGCAGCACCAGACACTTCATTCAGGAGTGGCGGATTCTTGAGCTGCAATGGTTCTGCAGGCTCCACCTGGCCCATGTGCTGCAGGCTCCACCTGGCCCATGTGCTGCAGGCTCCACCTGGCCCATGTGCTGCAGGCTCCACCTGGCCCATGTGCTGCAGGCTCCACCTGGCCCATGTGCTGCAGGCTCCGCTTGCGGCTTGAACTACACACAGGAACAGTGTTTCTTCCATGCGCTACCAGGGAAACTCCCCCCTGTCGGCTTGGCGGCTTGGACGCTCATGCATAGAAGGAAGCATGAGGTCAGTCCGTTGCTCTACCCAGGTTGGCGGAGGGAGTATAGCGCCCAGGATTACACTAGATAATTGGCACTGTTTAAAGAAATGGGTTACAAAAAATCGTGAGATAAGTTTTAAAGAAATTAAAGTGTTATCATTTAAACATGTTTTTTTTTTTAATATATTTTTGATTGGCAGCTGTCACTCAGCTGGCTGACATGGAGGGAGATGGCCACGCCTACATCGGACCCTTTAACCCTGCCCTCTGCCACGCTGCGTCCCTATTCGCCGAGCACTGGGAGGCCGGGCTGGCGTCCCCTGGCTGTCTGGAAGCTGATTGGCCCAGCCTGCCGCCTATCACCCCTCCCAGCAAAGTTCTGTTTACAGTCCTCAGACACTTCGGCTGGGCGCATGTGGCCGTGGTCGCTGGTACGTCCACACACACACACACACACACACACACACACACGCACACACACACGCACACACACACACACACACACACACACACACACACACACACACACACACACACACACACACACACACACACAGGATACACATGACACCTCCTGTTCAACACACACACAAAACAGAAACAGAGTCTCTGTTCTGAGGGGGAGGGGGGCAGAACCATAGAGTAATATAAGGATAGAGAACGAACCGGAGTGTTAGCCCCGCCCCCCCCACCGGAAGACTGCCGGAAGTACAATTATAACTCAATGGCTCGAGGGAGCGGAAGTGTTAGCCTAGCTAGCCGGACAAAGATCGAGGTCCGGGGCTTACGCACGTAACGTCGTGAACGTCCGTCCACCAGCTTCAACGTCGGATAGCCTTACTGGAGGCTTGGGCAGAACAGCTCGCAATTCATTTTCAATGGGAGTCACATGGTTTTGACAGAACATGGGGGGGGGGGGGGGGGGGCAGGAGCACATGAACCCACATGAGGGCCCCTGGGCCGGTCATTTTTGCAGGGCCCCCATAGCGCAACATTTTGTGTTTTTCCGTGTTTTTATCATGTTTTTGACCTAAATTTAACTAAATCAATGGCCAATGAAGGGCCCCAGGAGCCCTTTTCAGGGCGTCAAACCTAGTGCTGCGCGGTCCAATTTCCCAGAAGGGCCCCTGAGAGCCAAGGGCCCCTGGGCCACAGCCCCACTGGCCCAATGGCTAATTTGTCCCTGGGCAGGAGGGCAGAACAGAGCCAACAAACAAGGCTGTTTTGTCAAAACCAAATTACCAGCTGCTGTGCCCCTCCCTCCCCCCCAGAACAGAGACAGAACATGCATTCTGTCTCTGTTTCCAATGCGTGGCCTATGGGTACAGATTGCACCTTCAGACCTCCAGACCTCCACACAGACTGACTGCCTAGAACAGCCCAAACAGAGCAGTGCCGGCCTTATTGAAAATGTTGCCCCAGGCATAATATTTCCAGATGCCCCCCCTCCCGTGACCAATGTAGAGTAATTTATATCACAAAGGCTATAATTCACATGACTGATTTATTATTGTTTCACACTGGACGATTAGCTCCCTCCTGTGGCCATAAAAATGACCACAGGAGCGCTCCGTGCCTGCTTGAAAAAAAAAAGCGAATGTTTCTGCGATTGGGCTGACGGCTCTGCTGCCCCTCACGCTCCTGTTGCCCCAGGCATTTGCCTGGGGCAACAGGAGATCTGCCTGATCTGAAGGCCGGCCCTGAAACAGAGCAATATTTGGCATGTTGTTTGGTTTTGCTCTTTGTCATGCCAGCTATTGTTATTGTGTTAATTAACTGTGTGTGTGTGTGTGTGTGTGTGTGTGTGTGTGTGTGTGTGTGTGTGTGTGTGTGTGTGTGTGTGTGTGTGTGTGTGTGTGTGTGTGTGTGTGTGTGTGTGTGTGTGTGTGTGTGTGTGTGTGTGTGTGTGTGTTTGATGACATCACAGGACCATCTGACCTATGGGTGGGCACGGCACATGAATTGGGCTCCGCCCTCAGAGCTCTGGGCCTACCGGTTGGTCCGGTGGTTACCAAGACGAGTGGGAAGGGGGTGTGGTCTCGAGAAGCACTGAGCGCCATCAGAGAAGCGGATGTCAAAGGTCAGACGTTTGATGGATACATGTCTCTGCTGTCGGGAATAAACCACCTAACTCCACAATGGAACCTCTCAGAAGCAAAGATTTGAGTTAACCCATTCTGACCGGGGCACCCATTTTGGTGTCAGCATCATATTATGCTTTAGCTATTGAAAAATAGCAGATCTACAAGCTCATATCGCGCCACCGAGTGGCGCGATACGAGCTTGTAGGTCTGCTATTTTTAGAAAAATCGAAGAGCGACTGACATTTTTTTAATCTGATCTCAGGTCAGAATGGGTTCATCAGACCAGTGTGTGTCCAGTGGAAACCTCGTATGAATCTGATCTCAGGTCAGAATGGGTTAAACACGTTTGCTGTGAAAGAATATATATTCAAAGATTTGCGCCACATTTTCAAGATTTTTCAAAAATAGCAGACCTACAAAGCTCGCAGTGCGGCACATATTCCATCCTTATTGTCTAAGATTGGCTTCACTCTGTGACATATTCCATCCTTATTGTCTAAGATTGGCTTCACTCTGTGACATATTCCATCCTTATTGTCTAAGATTGGCTTCACTCTGACATATTCCATCCTTATTGTCTAAGATTGGCTTCACTCTGACATATTCCATCCTTATTGTCTAAGATTGGCTTCACTCGGTGACATATTCCATCCTTATTGTCTAAGATTGGCTTCACTCTGACATATTCCATCCTTATTGTCTAAGATTGGCTTCACTCAGTGACATATTCCATCCTTATTGTCTAAGATTGGCGGCACTCGGTGACATATTCCATCCTTATTGTCTAAGATTGGCTTCACTCTGACATATTCCATCCTTATTGTCTAAGATTGGCGGCACTCGGTGACATATTCCATCCTTATTGTCTAAGATTGGCTTCACTCGGTGACATATTCCATCCTTATTGTCTAAGATTGGCTTCACTCTGTGACATATTCCATCCTTATTGTCTAAGATTGGCTTCACTCTGACATATTCCATCCTTATTGTCTAAGATTGGCTTCACTCTGTGACATATTCCATCCTTATTGTCTAAGATTGGCTTCACTCTGACATATTCCATCCTTATTGTCTAAGACTGGCTTCACTCGCTGACATATTCCATCCTTATTGTCTAAGATTGGCTTCACTCTGACATATTCCATCCTTATTGTCTAAGATTGGCTTCACTCTGTGACATATTCCATCCTTATTGTCTAAGATTGGCTTCACTCTGTGACATATTCCATCCTTATTGTCTAAGATTGGCTTCACTCTGACATATTCCATCCTTATTGTCTAAGATTGGCTTCACTCGGTGACATATTACATCCTTATTGTCTAAGATTGGCTTCACTCTGTGACATATTCCATCCTTATTGTCTAAGATTGGCTTCACTCGCTGACATATTCCATCCTTATTGTCTAAGATTGGCTTCACTCGGTGACATATTCCATCCTTATTGTCTAAGATTGGCTTCACTCAGTGACATATTCCATCCTTATTGTCTAAGATTGGCTTCACTCAGTGACATATTTCATCCTTATTGTCTAAGATTGGCTTCACTCGGTGACATATTCCATCCTTATTGTCTAAGATTGGCTTCACTCTGTGACATATTCCATCCTTATTGTCTAAGATTGGCTTCACTCAGTGACATATTTCATCCTTATTGTCTAAGATTGGCTTCACTCGGTGACATATTCCATCCTTATTGTCTAAGATTGGCTTCACTCAGTGACATATTCCATCCTTATTGTCTAAGATTGGCTTCACTCAGTGACATATTCCATCCTTATTGTCTAAGATTGGCTTCACTCTGTGACATATTCCATCCTTATTGTCTAAGATTGGCTTCACTCGGTGACATATTCCATCCTTATTGTCTAAGATTGGCTTCACTCTGTGACATATTCCATCCTTATTGTCTAAGATTGGCTTCACTCTGTGACATATTCCATCCTTATTGTCTAAGATTGGCTTCACTCTGTGACATATTCCATCCTTATTGTCTAAGATTGGCTTCCAAAGAGTGCATGAATGGACGGTTTCGTACAAAATGCCTCAAATCAAACAATTGCTGTGAAACTGCTGTGAAACTTTGCACACACATCCCCACTAGGGGAAGGCCTAGGCTTAGGATATGGGTCATAATTTCATAATCATGCACCCCTAGTTTAACCCATTCTGACCTAAGATCAGATTCATACGAGGTTTCCACTGGACACACACTGGTCTGATTAACCCATTCTGACCTGAGATCAGATTCTAAAAATGTCAGTCAAAAATAGCAGACCTACAAGCTCGTAGCGCGCCACTCGGTGGCGCGATATGAGCTTGTAGATCTGCTATTTTTAAATAGCTAAAGCACGACATGATGCTGACACCAAAATGGATGCCCGGTCAGAATGGGTTAATTAATGTGATGAATATTAAATAATTTATCTTTCTTCTCCTAGTGGTCATCATGTGTATGAGCTCGGTCCTGGTTGGTGGAGAAGACCAGAGAGAGTTCCTATTGGCTGCTCTGGACATGGGCATGACGTTAGACGGTTACGTGTTTATTCCATACGACGCCCTGTTGTATGCCTTACCGTACCAGGTAATTAACATATTCATTAGCTCATTAACATATCCTACTAATTAAATAACCTGTTGTATGCCTTACCTTACCAGGTAATTAACATATTCATTAGCTCATTAACATATCCTACTAATTAAATAACCTGTTGTATGCCTTACCGTACCAGGTAATTAACATATTCATTAGCTCATTAACATATCCTACTAATTAAATAACCTGTTGTATGCCTTACCTTACCAGGTAATTAACATATTCATTAGCTCATTAACATATCCTACTAATTAATTAACCTGTTGTATGCCTTACCTTACCAGGTAATTAACATATTCATTAGCTCATTAACATATCCTACTAATTAATTAACCTGTTGTATGCCTTACCGTACCAGGTAATTAACATATTCATTAGCTCATTAACATATCCTACTAATTAAATAACCTGTTGTATGCCTTACCGTACCAGGTAATTAACATATTCATTAGCTCATTAACATATCCTACTAATTAAATAACCTGTTGTATGCCTTACCTTACCAGGTAATTAACATATTCATTAGCTCATTAACATATCCTACTAATTAATTAACCTGTTGTATGCCTTACCTTACCAGGTAATTAACATATTCATTAGCTCATTAACATATCCTACTAATTAATTAACCTGTTGTATGCCTTACCTTACCAGGTAATTAACATATTCATTAGCTCATTAACATATCCTACTAATTAATTAACCTGTTGTATGCCTTACCTTACCAGGTAATTAACATATGCATTAGCTCATTAACATATCCTACTAATTAAATAACCTGTTGTATGCCTTACCTTACCAGGTAATTAACATATTCATTAGCTCATTAACATATCCTACTAATTAAATAACCTGTTGTATGCCTTACCTTACCAGGTAATTAACATATGCATTAGCTCATTAACATATCCTACTAATTAAATAACCTGTTGTATGCCTTACCTTACCAGGTAATTAACATATCCATTAGCTCATTAACATATCCTACTAATTAATTAACCTGTTGTATGCCTTACCTTACCAGGTAATTAACATATGCATTAGCTCATTAACATATCCTACTAATTAAATAACCTGTTGTATGCCTTACCTTACCAGGTAATTAACATATCCATTAGCTCATTAACATATCCTACTAATTAATTAACCTGTTGTATGCCTTATCTTACCAAACATATTAATTAGCTCATTAACATGCTAATTAACTAACCTATTGTTGCCTTACCATACCAGGTAATTAGCATATGCATTAACTCATTAACATACTAATTAACTAACCTGTTACCAGGTAATTCACATATTCATTAGCTCATTAAAATACTAATTAACGAACCTGTTCATGTCTTACCTTACCAGGTAATTAACATATTCATGAATGTTTGTTTACAGAACTTTAAAGATGGAGTGCCGTGATTTTTTTCCACACTTAAACATGATCATCAGGTGTATTTAGGTGTATATGAGGTATAATTTTTTCAGAAAAGTGTACAGTATTTGTTAAAATGATGGTTTTATGTGGACACACCCACCAGTTCATTAGGTATGCGTGAGTTTAACCATAGCACCACCCACCTAATCCAGTCCCTCCGCCTCCTCCTTTAAGACCACCCACTTGTCCTAGTCCCTCCCCCTCCTTATAAAAGGACAGCCCATGGCTCTGCCCTTTTGTTTACAAAATGGCAAATTGGTGTGAATGTTAGAAGTGAACACTTCCAATATTTCTGAGATATTGTATAGGCACCATTATGCACTTATACTGCCACCATCCATGTATAGGCACATAATCCATGCATCCATACCATATCAGATCTGTTTTTTCTGATTTTTTATAATCATTTATTTATTTCCTCCAATTATATTGACCCTATTGTCGCAATCAGCTCAGCTCATCATCCAATTCGATCATAGTTTAACAGCAGAAACAATTAGTTTGATAGATCATTTAGCCTACAATATATTGTAGGCTATTGATTTCCTCCAGCTAAGCACCCTGGCATTAAAACTGTCCTTTATCTGACTGCGTTGAGTTTCAGCAAAAGTCGCCAGATTTAAAGAAACAAGCGGCCAGGTCCACAAAAATAAGTCACAGAAATTGCCGTGAATATTTATGAAAACGTTTCAACAACACCAATCCTTTTAACAACATATTAATCTGAGGGTCCTTCACATGAATCATTGGTCAAGTCAACCACATCTCCCCTGAAAGTTACTTATATGAAAACAAGCCCAAGTCGCTTGTAATAGCCAGACATGGCAACATGACATCCAGCGCGACACAACATACTTCTAATTCTTGACTTTACAGCCTCGTATAAGTATTAGGACCTACATACATATTGACTACAACAGCCAACAAGAATGCACACTGTGACACTACACTCTGTATCAAAGCCCGACCACTGTGATTATAAAAGAAACAACCTACTCCTTGAGAACAACAAGAGCAACTATACAGCAGAGCAGGTAGGCTATAAGACTGGTTTGTTGTGGTTTCCTTCCTGAGGACCCGACGTGAACATTTACTTGCTTCCAATCTAACGAAAAACAGTCTGCTCTGCTGTGAACTGGTAATGTGTGAAATGACTGTTTGAAAATCTGCCACACAGTTAGACACACACAGAGCAGCAAAAGCAAACTGG
This sequence comes from Protomyctophum parallelum, assembly GCF_964188405.1. NCBI lineage: Eukaryota > Metazoa > Chordata > Actinopteri > Myctophiformes > Myctophidae > Protomyctophum > Protomyctophum parallelum. Next base: position 43,549,415 of record NC_139716.1, read on the forward strand.
CTGCGCTGTTCAGTTCACACGTGTGTATGTGGCAGGCAGCTCCGCCCACAGAGGTTGTCATATTTAAAAAATATGTATAGAGGGGGAGGTGCGTGTGTGCGTGCAATATTTTTACGTCACACTATCCGTGTTTACTTCATTGGCCCGTTTGACCGTCAAGGGTTCAGCCTCCAGGAAGAAACCCTAAATACAAAGTTATTACACCATTGGACATAAAAACGACTCCAGGGTGTCTAATGAAGTACTGTCACCCCATAGACACATGAAAAGCTGGAAAAATACAAAAATTGTGGCACTCCATCTTTAAAGAAACATAACAGCTGCCCCTCCCTTTTTGAGGGGAGCTATTCCCACAAACATTAAATTCCCATTGACAATGAATGGAGAATTTTATGTCATATTATCTGAGCAAATCGACTTATGGTGTCTATTTTTGTCCTACACAAACATTAAATTCCCATTGACAATGAATGGAGAATTTGTAGTGTCTGAGCAAATTGGCATAGTGTCTATTTTACGTCATGATGATGTATGGTGATAAGAGCGCCCCTCACTTCACACGGGTGTGATTCTTCTCATCCAATCAGGACACGTTCCCTCAGCTGACCAACAGTACCCACCTCCAGCATGCGTACAGCGCCGTGGTTACGGTAACCATGGATTCAGACCAGAGTTTCTACGAAACGTTCCGTCAAGCGCAGCTCACCCGAGAGGTCCGCTCTGCTGTGGCCGCTACTGAGGTGACCTTTGACATTTCACCTTCAGCCTTACATCCTAACCCTAACCTAACCTGTGGCGCGTCGTGTGTTCGAGTCCCGTTCATGACGACAATATTCAACATGATATATTATGTTGCTAAATATGTGTGTGTGTGTGTGTGTGTGTGTGTGTGTGTGTGTGTGTGTGTGTGTGTGTGTGTGTGTGTGTGTGTGTGTGTGTGTGTGTGTGTGTGTGTGTGTGTGTGTGTGTGTGTGTGTGTGTGTGTGTGTGTTATATATTTCAGGTGTCTCCATTGTTCGGGACGATTTTCAACATGATATATTACGTCGCTAAGGCTGTAGAAGAACGTCGTCAGGCAGGAGGCGGGAAGTGGGTGACAGGCAACCAGATCCTCCAATCAGACGGAGGATTTGAATTCCGCGGCTTCAACCAGGTCTGTATAATTATAATAATGAATCATTCATATAATTATGATCATTATAATAATCAACCTGAAAATGATATTTAGCATCTAGTATAGACAGTAAATATCAGATCTACAAGCTCGCTCTCTCTTCTATAGATGCTCTATGGAGGCCAGGATGGGCGGGGCTTACTGGCCAAGTATGTAACAGTAATTGATATGACTTATTATGTATGTTTGATACTCTGATAATAATAATAATAATAATGTATATTTTATATTT
>NC_139716.1:43555820-43570820 GCF_964188405.1 Protomyctophum parallelum
ACCCAATCACACCCCTAACCCGATACCCATTCACCCAATCACACCCCTAACCCGATACCCGTTCACCCAATCACACCCCTAACCCGATACCCATTCACCCAATCACACCCCTAACCCGATACCCGTTCACCCAATCACACCCCTAACCCGATACCCATTCACCCAATCACACCCCTAACCCGATACCTGTTCACCCAATCAGGTAAACCCTACACCCCTAACCCGATACCCATTCACCCAATCAGGTAAACCCTACACCCCTAACCCGATACCCATTCACCCAATCACACCCCTAACCCGATACCCGTTCACCCAATCACACCCCTAACCCGATACCCATTCACCCAATCAGGTAAACCCTACACCCCTAACCCGATACCCATTCACCCAATCACACCCCTAACCCGATACCCATTCACCCAATCACACCCCTAACCCGATACCCATTCACCCAATCACACCCCTAACCCGATACCCATTCACCCAATCACACCCCTAACCCGATACCCATTCACCCAATCACACCCCTAACCCGATACCCGTTCACCCAATCACACCCCTAACCCGATACCCATTCACCCAATCACACCCCTAACCCGATACCCGTTCACCCAATCAGGTAAACCCTACACCCCTAACCCGATACCCATTCACCCAATCAGGTAAACCCTACACCCCTAACCCGATACCCGTTCACCCAATCAGGACGGAACCCCTTTTAACCCATTCTGACCGGGCACCCATTTTGGTGTTGACATCATGCTATGCTTTAGCTATTTAAAAATAGCAGATCTACAAGCTCATATCGCGCCACCGAGTGGCGCGATACGAGCTTGTAGGTCTGCTATTTTTGAAAAATCGAAGAACGACTGACATTTTTTTAAATCTGATCTCAGGTCAGAATGGGTTAATCAGACCAGTGTGTGTCCAGTGGAAACCTCGTATGAATCTGATCTCAGGTCAGAATGGGTTAAAGCCAGGGGTTCCCAAACGTTTTCATATGAAGGACCCCCAAATTGACCCTAATGAGGGGGCGTCGGCTGCCAATCACAGATATCTTTTGGGGTCCTTGACATGAAATAGTTTGAGAACCACTGACAGAAATGTGGGTCTTTTCAGAAAACCCTGTCACGCACACACTCACGTGTGTGCGTGAGTTTGCAGTAACTATGATGTCATGGTTTGGTTGATGATGTCATGGTTTGGTTGATGATGTCATGGTTTGGTTGCCAGGGCGACTGGGTTTGGCTGAGAAAGTTTCCAGAAGGAAAGACGATGACAGATGTCAATCAAACTACCCGGAACGTCTTTAGTAATGTAAGAGACACACACACACACACACACACACACACACACACACACACACACACACACACACACACACACACACACACACACACACAGAGTAATAGTTGTTGTATGTGTGTGTGTAGTTCAGGGACATGAGACATGAGAATCTGAACCTGTACCTGGGCATCTTCCTGGACTGTGGGATCTTCGCCATAGTAACAGAACACACGCCCAGAGGAAGCCTGGCCGACCTCCTGGGAGATGGGGAAATGAGACTGGACTGGATGTTCAAATCTTCACTTTTAATGGATCTAATTAAGGTAAAACAAAAATCACCATTTTTCAGACTGTATAGTACAATGGGATCTGTGTTAATGTAACGCCTGGGATTCGAACTTGCGTCTCCTGCGTGCTGAGAGTCTGAGACCCTCTATATAGATGACCTTTAACCTAATCTACTGTATATGTAACACCCATATTGATTGATTGATTGATTGATTGATTGATTGATTGATTGATTGATTGATTGATTGATTGATTGATTGATTGATTGATTGATTGAATACTTCATTACAATTTACAATTTAGGCATTTAGCAGACGCTCTTAATCCAGAGCGACTTACATTTAAGCAAGAACAAAAGCATGGGAATACATCACATAAAAGCATTTATCATGAAACATGCGTAAGCTAAGAAGGTAACAGTGGAATATCTATATGATGAAACTATACATACACTATACATAATAAACTATACATATTCACTACTATGCTATACATATGTACTATGGCGTGCTATGACTATATACAATACAATTATAGTGCTGTCTACATAACATGCTATAAGTCTGTAGGCAACAATGCAAACGATACCGAGTACAGTACAAACACTTAGTCTAAACCGAGAGAAAAAAGTCCTTGAGGTCTTGATGTTTCCATTCAGGTCCTGGGTATTCAATTCATAATCATGACATGAAAAGTGACAACACAATTCAACATCATCGCACCCTTGGAGGGAGGCGGTCAGACCGTTCCACAGTGCTGTAGAAGGACAATTCAGTTTGTTTTGAAAGTGGGTGGTACCAGATCGTTGTTCTCGCTCCCTCTGGTATTGTGGCTGTGGGTGTCACTCACTTTTTTTTTAAGGTAGTTGGTCAGGTATGCTGGTGAGGACATAGAGGGCAATGCTGCCTTTACTTCAATCCCAATTTCAATTGTTTAACTCTGTCTTCTACCCGGAGCCAGTTTAAAGACTAGCCAAAAGGGGTTGCCAAAATGCGTTCATGGGCCCCAGGCCGAAAAAGCAGAGGTCTGAAGCTTATAGTTTTAAGTGACATCGGTGTGCTGGAGAACCAGGAGCTGCAAGCATAGTCAACGTGCTCAAGCCTGTCACAGGCTTCCGTCACATAACGCTCTTCACATCACACTCTTGTAATGCTGCACACACACAACACACACACACACACACACACACACACACACACACACACGCACGCCGGCAGAAGCCTGTAAAGCCACCGCCCCCCCTCTCCAGAAAGTGTCAGCTACTCAGCTCCGGACTAAGAGCGGAGCGTAAACAAGGAAATGTCACATCACGACTTTTGCTTATTCCTTCTAAAACTCTGTATATAACATATAGCTAACTCGTCGAATCTCTCAGTTACATCAATATTGTCCTCATAAAATAGTTGGTTTGTGACTAAGTAAAGATCACACACACACACACACACACACACACACACACACACACACACACACACACACACACATACACACACACACACACACACACACACACACACACACACACACACACACACACAAAGTTGAGATGCCCAGACTCAAACGATTTGTATAATTCCAAGTGGTCTATGCTCTGTGAATTGTACATTTCCGTGTGCTTTGCACAGCCTTTGCTTCAGACCTGCGGTCGCTTCTCGCCTTGGCTGGTATATAAATGTTTTGCATTTATACATTTCTCAGGGTCTCCTTCATGTACGAGGCATATAGTGTTATAATTATATACAGTATATACATGTGTACATTACATTTATATAAATGTAATGTATTCATATATATTTTTTTCAGGGTCTCCGGTACCTTCATGTACGAGTCATATAGTGTTATAATTATATACAGTATATACATGTGTACATTACATTTATATAAATGTAATGTATTCATATATTTTTTTCAGGGTCTCCGGTACCTTCATTTACGAGGCATATAGTGTTATAATTATATACAGTATATACATGTGTACATTACATTTATATAAATGTAATGTATTCATATATATTTTTTTCAGGGTCTCCGGTACCTTCATGTACGAGTCATATAGTGTTATAATTATATACAGTATATACATGTGTACATTTATATAAATGTAATGTATTTATATATTTTTTTCAGGGTCTCCGGTACCTTCATGTACGAGTCATATAGTGTTATAATTATATACAGTATATACATGTGTACATTACATTTATATAAATGTAATGTATTCATATATTTTTTTCAGGGTCTCCGGTACCTTCATTTACGAGGCATATAGTGGTATAATTATATACAGTATATACATGTGTACAGTACATTTATATAAATGTAATGTATTCATATATATTTTGTTCAGGGTCTCCGGTACCTTCATTTACGAGGCATCAGCCACGGACGACTGAAGTCCAGGAACTGCATGGTTGACGGACGCTTCGTTCTGAAGATCACAGACTATGGACTTCAAAGCATCCTGGACTCTGCAAGCATCTGCTGTCCTGAGGAACCCTATGGTATATATGTCTACCATATCTACCCTAACCCTAACCCTAACCCTATGGTATATACGTCTACCATATCTACCCTAACCCTAACCCTAACCCTATGGTATATACGTCTACCATATCTACCCTAACCCTAACCCTTCTACGGCCCAACAGCCTGGAATAAACTTCCATTCGAGCTCAGACACGCACCCTCTGTAGACATTTTTAAATCTCAACTCAAGACTCACCTCTTCACCCTTGCTTTTAGTTGAGTTTTATTTATTTTATGTGTTTTTATTTATTTTATGTTCTTATATTCGGTTTTGTTCTCTGCTATTGTTCTATCATTTTAACTACTTGTGTTTTATTGTATTTTATTTTTGTGTCCTGCCCTGTGAAGCACTTTGAGCTGCATTTATGTATGAAAAGTGCTATACAAATAAAGTTTATTATTATTATTATTAACCCTAACCCTAACCCTAACCCTAACCCTAACCCTATGGTATATACGTCTACCATATCTACCCTAACCCTAACCCTAACCCTATGGTATATACGTCTACCATATCTAGGGGTGTAATGATACATTTTAACCCATTCTGACCTGAGATCAGATTCATACCAGGTTTTCCACTGGACACACACTGGTCTGATGAACTCCATTCTGACCTGAGATCAGATTCTAAAAAAATGTCAGTCGCTCTTCGATTTTTCAAAAAATAGCAGACCTACAAGCTCGTATCGCGCCACTCGGTGGCGCGATACGAGCTTGTAGATCTGCTATTTTTCAATAGCTAAAGCATAACATGATGCTGACACCAAAACGGGTGCCCGGTCAGAATGGGTTAACAGCGATGCGATACGTATCGCGATACGATACATGGACGATATTGGCTCATTATGGCGATACGATACGATTCAATGATTTGAGATCGATACAGTAACTAACACATTGACATTTTCTTTTTATTAAATAATTAAACCCCTCTTTTTCATTTTTCTCCAAAAAATTGCTAAATACCACACACACAAACATGTAGCATTGATGCAATCGATTAATTGCATAGCAAAACGATTCGATACCGATTATTTCCATTGCAAAACGATACGATACACAGTCAATGTTGCCGTTTTCATTTCGATACACTTGCAGTTACTATATCGTTACACCCCTAATATCATTCTACTGCCTATGTATTGTCTACTGTCCATCTATAACCTATACATGCCGTCTGCAAACATCTGTCCTCCTGAAGATCCTCATGCTACCTCTACCATACCAACCATTAATGTATGGCTCTATGTACTGTACACATGTGTCCTACAGATGATAGCTACAGTATAGCCCAGGGTTCCCCAATTAATTTTCCTCAAGGGCCATATTTTGACTAGCGTACCAGGCTGGGGGCCGAGTCTGCACGCGCGAGGTCGAGGTCTTGCCCTGAAAATTCATTTTCAGGGCAAGACCCCATTTGAAAAGGATGCCCAGTTTGACATGCAGAGGCTACTGACCCCCATTTAAGGCCATTTATATCTGGGACCCTTGAAATTCTTTCATGGGCCACAAGGGGGCGCTCTGTGGGCCGCAAATGGCCCGCGGGCCGCCTATTGGGGAACCCTGGTATAGCCCAATGTGTAGCTTCTGCTTTCACATCCATAAACCTTCAGTCTGCATACATCTCACCTTCTGAAGACCTTCATGGTACCTTTACCCCTACACGTCACCTACACCCACCGTGTGTGTGTGTGTGTGTGTGTGTGTGTGTGTGTGTGTGTGTGTGTGTGTGTGTGTGTGTGTGTGTGTGTGTGTGTGTGTGTGTGTGTGTGTGTGTGTGTGTGTGTGTGTGTGTGTGCGTGTGTGCGTCACAGACCAGTTATGGACGGCTCCAGAGTTGTTGAGGTCTCCAATCAAAGGAGGAACGCTCGTTGGAGACATCTACAGTTTCGGCATCATCACACAGGAAGTGATCACCAGAACGCTTCCCTACGCCACGCTGGACATGCCTGCACATGGTGAGTGTCTGTCTGTCTGTCTGTCTGTCTGTCTGTCTGTCTGTCTGTCTGTCTGTCTGTCTGTCTGTCTGTCTGTCTGTCTGTCTGTCTGTCTTATATTTTCCGTATTTCAGCTTCACCGTCGCTAGGCAACGTTGCTTCCTCGGTGTGAGTGACGTCGTTGAATTGGATCCGCTCTGTGCGCCATCTTTAGCAGCGTTTTTTCTCGGAATTGAGACTCAGATTGAGGTGATATGTAGTGGTGTCATGCTCGTAGAACGCAGTACCACACCGTGGTACAAAAAAGTGTGTGTGTGTGTGTGTGTGTGTGTGTGTGTGTGTGTGTGTGTGTGTGTGTGTGTGTGCGCGTAGAGATCTTACACAGGTTGAAGAATCCTCCTCCATTGTTCAGACCTTCAATCAATGCTGATGAAGCTCCGGCAGACTGTTTGAACCTGATGCTTTCCTGTTGGAGTGAAGACCCAGAGAAAAGACCTGGAGTAGACAAGATCTTTAAACAGGTACCCTAGTACCCTACACTCATGTACCCTAGTACCCTACACTCATGTACCCTAGTACCCTACACTCATGTACCCTGTGTACCCTGTGTACCCTAGTACCCTATACTCATGTACCCTTGTAACAATCGGCCTTTTCCACTGAAAGGATAATCATTGCTAAAGGAATAAAACAGCAGGATCGTCGGGTTAACTCTGTGGTATTTTATATAGAAGCCACCCAATGGTGCTGAGCAAACAGAATGGCAATCAATACGTACACAGTTTACACAACAGAAAAGACAGAAGTCAAACACTACTCAAACCCCCTCCAAACCCAAATGAGTCCCAGCAACCCCTCAGGATCACCACATCATATATAAACAATAAACAAGTTCAAATAAACAAAATAGCAGTTGCGCGACTCGCGTCGGTCCTCCTCTCCGCGTGCACGCACACTATAGTCTCTTAAAGTTCCTATAATCCACACAGCATGAAGAGTCCGCTCCCGACGGCGTAGCGAGCGTTTGGGGTACCCCTCATTATAATCCAACAAGGACAATGTTTGGAATGATCTCACCAGAAGAGACGTCTGTCAGTCTCAGGTGTGGTTCCAAACGACCGTGATCCAACGACAGCAACGGGCTTGCGTGTTCCTGTTTCCGCTGGCTCCACTAAGTCAAACGTCCTTTATCTCGGCTGCAGATACTACACATTAACACTTTAGTGCAGTGATTTAAACGGTAGGCCTATCTGGCGCCACGGAGCTCCTCTCTGTCCTGTTCACCCAGGTACCTGGATTTGTTTGTTCCTCCTCCCTCCTGTGTCACTTCCTCTATTAATAAAGTTGGGTGACATTCAATCAGACCTGTTACCTCTCATGTGAGCTAGGAATGTTCATATGGACTTAAAAGCCGGTTCACAGTTTTCTACATGCCCCCACATCACACGTATATAAGGACATGCATAGATCAAGCAGATAATACAATATCATTATGTGCATAAATACAATATCATTATGTGCAATTGTCACACCCTGTGAATCCCATCGTACTGTTTTTTTTCTTTTTTTTTTTATATAATTTTTATCCCACGATTTTGTAACCCATTTTTCACCCCTGTGTCAATCATCTAATGTGATCCTGGGCTCTACACACCCTCCACCAACCTGGTGAGAGCAACGGACTTGAACTCATGCTTCCTTCATGCATGAGTGTCCAAGTTGCTCCTTTACACCTGACAGGGGGGAGTTTCCGCGTGGAAGGAACACGTTATTCCAACCAGTTCCTTTCCCCTCCATCAGGCGCCCTGGCTGGCCAGGGGGAGGCAGTTTAGAGACCAGGATTACTGCATGTTCTTTGTGAGGGTACCTACCCTAGGGGACACGGGGAGAACATGCAGACTCCACACAGAAAGGCCCTTTCGCCAACCCCGATCGTACGGTTTAACTTAATGTATTAACTAAGTGTTTTATGTAAGGGATAATGTCTGGCTATAGGTGGTCATTGTTGGGAGATTAATTAATGGTTAATCACCCTGAAGGTGAATTATCTCTCAACAATGACCACCTAGCCAGACTTAGATTATCCCGCTCATTACACAGCTACTTAATACAGAAATTAATAAATGTACCCAAAAGTGACAACAAAAATGGTAAATGGTGCATTTATATAGCGCCTTTATCCAAGGCGCTTTACATAGACTGTGCATTACATTCACCCATTCACACACACATTCATACACCGATGGCAGCGGAAACCATGCAAGGCACCAACCAGCACATCGGGAGCAATTAGGGGTTCAGTGTCTTGCTCAAGGACACTTCGACAGTAACTCTGGGGGAGCCCACAGGGTTCGAACTGGCAACCTTGCGGTTACCATCCACCCCTGAGACACCGCCGCACAAAGTCTTTCCTTGCTGCAGCCTGGTGCTCCGAGCCTTTGATGAGGCAGTGGTCTGTTATAGCAGTGGTTCCCAAAGTGGACCCTAATGGGTCCATTTGGTTCCATTTGTACACTCTCAGAGTTACTTTAACATTGATTTTACAATACGAATTGGGGGTCCCAGAGTCAGAAATGACATTAAATGGGGGTCTGTAGACTAATATGCATGTGAAACTGAGTCCTTGAAATTAAACTGGTTGAGAATCACTGCTAGAGCAGTCAAATTAAACTGGTTGAGAATCACTGCTAGAGCAGTCAAATTAAACTGGTTGAGAATCACTGCTAGAGCAGTCAAATTAAACTGGTTGAGAATCACTGCTAGAGCAGTCAAATTAAACTGGTTGAGAATCACTGCTAGAGCAGTCAAATTAAACTGGTTGAGAATCACTGCTAGAGCAGTCAAATTAAACTGGTTGAGAATCACTGCTAGAGCAGTCAAATTAAACTGGTTGAGAATCACTGCTAGAGCAGTCAAAATCTTCTCTTGTGGGGGTCCCTGGCATGTCTTCTTCAAATGGGGGTCTGCGGGCTCATTAGTGTCAATTTGGGGGTCCTTGACATGAAAAGGTTTGGGAACCACCGTGTTATAGAGCGGAGCGGCCATTATCCAGAAATAACACGCCACTGAATTTGACGATTGACCAATCAGAATCAAGCATTCATCCAAGCCGTGTGTAGTAATATAGTCTAAAGGTATTAATAATGTGTTTGTATACAGTTTAAAGGTATCAACAAAGGGAAGAGGGCTAACATCATAGACTCCATGTTGAGGATGTTGGAACAGTACAGCTCCAACCTGGAGGACCTGATCAGAGAGAGAACAGACGAACTGGAAGTGGAACGCAACAAAACAGACAAACTCATCGATCAACTTCTGCCAACGTAAGTCTGTCTGTCTGTCTGTCTGTCTGTCTGTCTGTCTGTCTGTCTGTCTGTCTGTCTGTCTGTCTGTCTGTCTGTCTGTCTGTCTGTCTGTCTGTCTGTCTGTCTGTCTGTAACACATTTTTTGCCCCGGGATCTTTAAAAAATAGAGGCGCCATAGTTCCCAACAGATGAGGGAGATTTTACTCTGTAAGCCCCGCCTTCCATTTCCCCCCCCCCCAAAACCGGGATGTGAAACTTTCCATTACCACCTTGTGCTAATAAGTCTGATCTCTCAAGAGATCCAAACGAGATGCTTGTTTAACCCATTCTGAACGGGCACCCATTTTGGTGTCGGCATCATGTTATGCTTTAGCTATTGAAAAATAGCAGATCTACAAGCTCATATCGCGCCACCGAGTGGCGCGATATGAGCTTGTAGATCTGCTATTTTTGAACGACTGACATTTCTAGAATCTGATCTCAGGTCAGAATGGGTTAATCAGACCAGTGTGTGTCCAGTGGAAACCTCGTATGAATCTGATCTCAGGTCAGAATGGGTTAATCAGACCAGTGTGTGTCCAGTGGAAACCTCGTATGAATCTGATCTCAGGTCAGAATGGGTTAAGTCTGAAATGAGGACAGGACATCTGCGTTCGGATCAAAACCATGCACAGCGACGTAGTTCAGAGATAATAGCAAGATTTGCCGGCCCGTAAACAAGGAAGTGAATGTCAGCGCGTGCAGAGCTGAGACAGAGGATGGGAGTGGAGGCCATAGTGGATGTGGTGAGGAGAGGCAGACAGAGCTTAGACAGAGGATGGGAGTGGAGGCCATAGTGGATGTGGTGAGGAGAGGCAGACTGTGATGGTACAGACACGTAGTGAGGAAGGAAGAGAACGATGTTGGTGAAGAAAGTAATGTCGATCAACTTGAAAGGGGACAAGACCCAGTGGCCGGCCTAAGAAGACCTGGCAGACGACCGCGTTGGCTGACAGAAATGAAAGCGCTCGGCATCGATGGCGTGGTGGCCATGGACCGTTCCGGGGGGAAGAAAGCCATATCGAGAGTCAAGTCCAACCCAGCGGTGCCTGGAAAGAAGACTTTAAACCGACGATGATGATGATGATGATGATCTCATGTCTGAGAGCACTGAGCAACGGCCGCTGTCAAAAAGTGGATTTTAGCGGTTGCGTTTTACACCATTATAAAGGACCTAAAGACGTGTCCACGTGTGTCAGGTGTAGGTGAGGTAAGGACCCAAACGCAGGACAGCCAGGCATGTAGTGTTGGAAACCATGAAATGGTGTTTTAATTCAGAAGACAGGTGAACATGAAATAACTTAAAACAGACTGAAACAGGTGACAGGATACAATGACTCAACAAACACTGACTGGGGAACAAGACTGATATACACATGAGGGTTGATTACAAAATGAGACACAGCTGGAGCAAACAAACATAGAACCATGAAAACTAGACCAGGGAACAAAACATAGAAATACAAGACCTAGACTGTACAATAAATGACAAAAGTCTGTGACTGTGACAGTACTTCCCCCTCAAGGGACGGCTCTTGACGTCCCACAATGTCCATGAAGAAGAGGGACTTGGGGATAGTGTAGGGGGCAGGCTTGAGAGCGCAGGTAGACAGGAGGGCAGGCAGGGAAAGGGGCTAAAACCCCCCAGAGCGTTCTTCCAATGCAGTGCTGGGACAAGGATGGGGCATAGAGAGTAGGTCCAAAGAGCAGGGAAAGGGGCTGAAACCCCCCGGAGCTTTCTTCCACTGCTGGACAGGAACAGGGCATAGTGAAGTGGGTCCAAAGGGCAGGGAAAGGGGCTGAAACCCCCCGGAGCTTTCTTCCACTGCCGGACAGGAACAGGGATTGACAAAGGGACTGAAGTGGCATAGGACAGTCAATACTTGCATGACCAGGACTTTGAGTGGAGATATTGGAGCCATCACGACCAGGACTTCAAGGAGTGACACTGGAAACTTGCACAACCAGGACATCACAATCAAACTAGCATGTGCTTCAGTAGTATCCCCTCCAAGTAACAGTTGACCAGCCGGTGTATCAAACAATTTCCCCAACAGTCGACCAGCCAGCTGTAGCACCAAAAATCCATTTGCCACTCATAGGGCTCGTACTGCAGTCACAGAACCATACAGCTCACTGGGTGAATGGCAGCCTGTGTGGTAGGTGGGTGCTGTCCGCTGGGTCCATTTGGTTGAGTCATTCTGTCAGGTGTAGGTGAGGTAAGGACCCAAACGCAGGACAGCCAGGCATGTAGTGTTGGAAACCATGAAATGGTGTTTTAATTCAGAAGACAGGTGAACATGAAATAACTTAAAACAGACTGAAACAGGTGACAGGATACAATGACTCAACAAACACTGACTGGGGAACAAGACTGATATACACATGAGGGTTGATTACAAAATGAGACACAGCTGGAGCAAACAAACATAGAACCATGAAAACTAGACCAGGGAACAAAACATAGAAATACAAGACCTAGACTGTACAATAAATGACAAAAGTCTGTGACTGTGACAACGTGTCCTGGGCCTCCTGCGGGTGTCCTTATAAAGACGTCCTGGTCACAATAAGTGTTAACCCATTCTGACCTGAGATCAGATTCATACGAGGTTTCCGCCGGACACACACTGGTCTGATCAACCCATTCTGACCTGAGATCAGATTCTAGAAATGTCAGTCGCTCTTCGATTTTTCAAAAATAGCAGACCTACAAGCTCGTATCGCGCCACTCGGTGGCGCGATACGAGCTTGTAGATCTGCTATTTTTAAATAGCTAAAGCATAACATGATGCTGACACCAAAATGGGTGCCCGTTCAGAATGGGTTAATTATTAACTATTTCGGGTCAGTGTGGAACCTGAATAATATGTGGATTTCCTCCTCGTCAATAATCTGTTATCATATTGATTGATATATTTGTGTCTGGGTAGCTCGAGCTATGGGTTTGATCCCATAATAAAGCACCTCCGACCTAATGCTAATGTATAACATTGATTAAGTATAATCAATGTTAAAAATAATACTAATACAATTAACCCTTTCAGGTCAGTGGCTCAGGCCTTGAAGAAAGGTAAACAGGTGGATCCCGAACATTTTTCAGAATCAACGCTTTATTTCAGCGACATCGTCGGATTCACAACCATCTCTTCTCTGAGTGAACCCATAGAGGTAACATTTATACCTTTTATTATTATAGAGGTTAGATTAAAACACCCCGAACGCCCGGGGGTATCTAGGAGGAAATCAGAGCACCCAGCCACATTCCATCTTGGATGTAGCTGAAGTAGCTAGATGTAGCCAAAACACCTTAGAGTATATATATGAATAGAGAAGGCACCCAGAGGAAATCTTGAGGCGAAATGGACATAGTGGCCGAATGAAGGTATTGCAGCCTGGCCCCAAACACATGAACGCGCTGTCCGTTGACTAACATTGTACACGTTCACGACGGACGACGCTCGTGCGCGTTCAACGGCAGCGCGTTCATGTGTTTGGGGGCCACTCACCATTGCAATCCGTCCCAGAATGCACTCTGTTCCTACCAGGAAGGAGGAGTGAATCCGCCTCATGCGCTTTTGAGCAACTTAATGCAAGTGGATGGGAGGAGAACTCGGGTGTCTTCTCTATAGATACTGTATATAACTCTATGCAAAACACCCCCGAGGCGATCGACAACAACAGGAGGTATGATTAAGGGCAGTCCATACTATCTACGACCATCAAACTTTCCGTCGGAAAGCGGCCGGTACAACTACAACATGACGTCACTCGCAACTTACCTGAAACGCATTCCTCTGAATGTTTGTTCTGAAAGCTGCGCTCCCAGATGATGTGACTCTCCGAACTCTACTTCGGAGAAGAAATTAAAGTCTGATCTTTCCGACGAAAAGTTCAGTGGTCGGAGAGAGTAAGGACTGCCCTATGGTTAGAATTGGACGGGTTGATTTAGATCAAGAGTTACTCACGTTTGAAGATTGTCAGTCTCATCCACTAAACTAAAGGGACCAAGAACAGCGATCGGCTGGGTACGTATGTCGGTATATTCCACCGGCCAATGAGGGACCACTATCCTCGATGTTGTGACTAAAGTACGTCTCAAAATTGGTATAAGGTCAATGGGGGGTATGTCGGGGCACTCCAACAGCCAATGAGGGACCACCATTCTTGGTGACATAACCAAGGTTGGTATATTGTATAAGGTCAATAACGGGTCTAAAGGATTTAGAATAGCAGAGAGCTCTAGGACTCAGAGCAGCAGAGAGCTCTAGGACTCAGAGCAGCAGTCGTACCCAGACAGACAGCAGAGAGCTCTAGGACTCAGAGCAGCAGAGAGCTCTGGGACTCAGAGCAGCAGAGAGCTCTAGGACTCAAAGCAGCAGTCGTACCCAGACAGACAGCAGAGAGCTCTAGGACTCAGAGCAGCAGTCGTACCCAGACAGAGAGCTCTAGGACTCAGAGCAGCAGTCGTACCCAGACAGACAGCAGAGAGCTCTAGGACTCAGAGCAGCAGTCGTACCCAGACAGACAGCAGAGAGCTCTAGGACTCAGAGCAGCAGTCGTACCCAGACAGAGAGCTCTAGGACTCAGAGCAGCAGTCGTACCCAGACAGACAGCAGAGAGCTCTAGGACTCAGAGCAGCAGTCGTACCCAGACAGCAGCAGAGAGCTCTAGGACTCAAAGCAGCAGTCGTACCCAGACAGACAGCAGAGAGCTCTAGGACTCAGAGCAGCAGTCGTACCCAGACAGACAGCAGAGAGCTCTAGGACTCAGAGCAGCAGTCGTACCCAGACAGACAGCAGAGAGCTCTAGGACTCAGAGCAGCAGTCGTACCCAGACAGACAGCAGAGAGCTCTAGGACTCAAAGCAGCAGTCGTACCCAGACAGCAGAGAGCTCTAGGACTCAGAGCAGCAGCGTACCCAGACAGACAGCAGAGAGCTCTAGGACTCAGAGCAGCAGTCGTACTCAGACAGACAGCAGAGAGCTCTATAGGACTCAGAGCAGCAGTCATACCCAGACAGACAGCAGAGAGCTCTAGGACTCAGAGCAGCAGTCGTACCCAGACAGAGAGCTCTGTAGGGACTCAGAGCAGCAGTCGTACCCAGACAGCAGAGAGCTCTAGGACTCAGAGCAGCAGTCGTACCCAGACAGCAGAGAGAGCTCTAGGACTCAGAGCAGCAGTCGTACCCAGACAGAGAGCTCTAGGACTCAGAGCAGCAGTCGTACCCAGACAGCAGCAGAGAGCTCTAGGACTCAGAGCAGCAGTCGTACCCAGACAGACAGCAGAGAGCTCTAGGACTCAGAGCAGCAGTCGTACCCAGACAGACAGCAGAGAGCTCTAGGACTCAGAGCAGCAGTCGTACCCAGACAGACAGCAGAGAGCTCTAGGACTCAGAGCAGCAGTCGTACCCAGACAGACAGACAGAGAGCTCTAGGACTCAGAGCAGCAGTCGTACCCAGACAGACAGCAGAGAGCTCTAGGACTCAGAGCAGCAGTCGTACCCAGACAGACAGCAGAGAGCTCTAGGACTCAGAGCAGCAGTCGTACCCAGACAGACAGCAGAGAGCTCTAGGACTCAGAGCAGCAGTCGTACCCAGACAGCAGCAGAGAGCT
>NC_139716.1:43575820-43693320 GCF_964188405.1 Protomyctophum parallelum
AAAGGTAAGAAAGATAAGAAAGCATTCTAGCATGGAATTCTCCTTTAATGTAGTCATTGGCAGTCTCTGAAGTCTGAACGGCATGTTCACAGCACGGTATATGTAACAATGTTTTGCCGTCTATGCACTTAATTTGTAACTGTCTGTTCTCTTATTGTCTGACTGCACTGGCAGTGCTCATGTTCATTGTACAAGTTATTCCTGTACTTCTGATTATGTGGACCTAAATAAACATTCCGTGTGTGTGTGTGTGTGTGTGTGTGTGTGTGTGTGTGTGTGTGTGTGTGTGTGTGCGTGTGCGTGTGCGTGTGCGTGCAGGTTCTTTCCCCAACAGAAGACACTTACTTCCTGGTTGGTAGAGATGGATTCGACAAAAAACTTCCTATTCCTCCTGATGTCCTTGGAGGGTATGTTGTTATGTATATTTTGGATACATATTAACTAATTATGAATATTAAATAACCCAACACAATAATGTCAGCGTCATCACTGCTTTATAATGGAAGTAATTAAAGTAGGATACTCTAAAACCCTTCCGGCGTACAAAGCCATGAATCATGAAGGTAACGTTTGAATTAGGAGAACATAAATCTAGTTGTATAGAGACCGCTGTAAGAGGAGTTGACCAGCACCAGCGTATGATTCCAAAGGATTATAATCACCATAATATTTTCGTGGGAGCAGAAAAGACGTCCAAATACAAGCATCGGAAAAGTACTCCCACGGACAAAATGTCCGTGCACATATTATATACCATGTACAGTAATCCTACAGTCTTTGACATGGGAAGTAGTACATGTATCTGTGAAAACATGTTTTCATACAGATAGGCTACATGGGAGAAAACAATTCTTTATCTAAACGCTACGGGAGAAGAAATACAGGACATGGGGCATATGTAGATTTATAATCATGCAGGGCACATGTAACACTCCATGCACAAACAATTAAAGTCTTAAAATATTATCCATCAACAGTATTATTATTATTATTATTGGCAGGCTTCCGTCACCTCATAGCTGTCAGTGCTTTTTTTGCATGACTGTGTTGTTTAACACACTATACTAGTCTTGCGTTACCAGACTGTTGCCTCTCGCAATTTCCAAATGCTTCCAAAATACATCTATACAGTATCCGGAGATTGTGGAATAGTCTGCCTACAGTACACGATACTACAATAATACTAATCACTGTATTCGTAGTAGTACAGTAGTCTTACCGTGCATTCCTTTCGGTCGTAAGTTGATTGATTCGGATACGTGCCCCCTGGGCCCTGGCGGCCTCATTCCGTTGAGCCGCCCCTCGCGTCTGAAACCGTCAAAGAATGACAGAGTTACAGTGTGGGGGTCCCCGGGACATCCCGTCCCCCAGGAATGACCTTTCTTTACACACCATTTCTAACCTGTCTGTCTGTCTGTCTGTCTGTCTGTCTGTCTTAAAGGAAAGCTACCCATGGTATTAGTGTCGATGAAATTCCTGTGGACCGGAGACAGAAGTTCCTGGACCGACAAGCCAAGAATAACGCGAAATAACGCACGCACACACGCATACATACACACACGCACGCACGCACGCACGCATACATACACACACGCACGCACACACACGCACGCACGCACGCACGCATGCATACATACATACATACACACACGCACGCACGCACGCACGCATACATACATACACACACACACACACGCACGCACGCACGCACGCATACATACACACACACACACACGCACGCATACATACATACACACACGCACGCACGCACGCACGCACGCACGCATACATACATACACACACGCACGCACGCACGCACGCACGCACGCATACATACACACACGCACGCACGCACGCACGCATACATACACACACACACTTTTGGACTCATTTTAAATATAGGAAGGTATTGCGGGCAGGGATTTTTACCAAAAAGCCCCCCCCCCCCCCCCCCCTTTTAAAATACACACACACATACATACCTACATACATACATTTCAGAAGTTTTAGCAGTTTTTAAGGACCCACTTTTAGGCCAGTGCACCAGAGCAAATTCTTGCCTTTTTTTAAACCCTACCCATTCCAACCAAATACATACACACACACACGCACGCACGCACGCACGCATACATACATACACACACACACACACACACACACACGCACGCCCACACCACACACACACACGCAGGTCTATATATTTGCTTTAGAAGTTTATGATACAATTAGAATGAGACTATAAGACAATGTATAGAGATACCAATTATAATGGGACTATCAAATGACTTTATTTTGCGTTGATAACTTAGTTACATATGAATGATGCTTATAAATGCATATGTCTTGTAACCTTGAAGGGGGAGGGGGGGGGGGGGATTTGTCACGTCAAACGTTTGATGCATCTCCCACTGTGTCAGGGTCCCCGGCGCCGCTGTGTCAGGGTCCCCGGCGCCGCTGTGTCAGGGTCCCCGGCGCCGCTGTGTCAGGGTCCCCGGCGCCGCTGTGTCAGGGTCCCCGGCGCGGCGGCGCCACTGTCATATACGATGGCGGTAGCAGCCATAGAGTTATTATTATTATAACTCTATGGTAGCAGCCTACATTTAACGGCAGCTGTCGTAAAAGCTCAGCTCAGCAGATACTACGTATGATGGATAATGATATGATATGATATAGTACTTTATTGTCAGTTCACACTGAAATTTGTCTTGCGACACAGCAGCCAAGTATGCAGAAACACATAACAAAACACAAACGGGACAATTTACATACATAAAGACATGAGCAATATCCAGCGCTTAGATTATCCTGTGGCTACTACAACTCCTGATTAAGCCTCAAGGTCGACTGGTAGACAAAGGACCTCTTTAGTCTGACCTTATTGTATGCTGGTACACCATATCTCCTTCCTGAAGGTAGCAACCTATATTCTCCATACATCACATGCTTAGTATTAGAGGTGATATTCCTTGCTAACCTTAGGATGCTGTTATCATACGTGGATGTATAAAGTTTCTGAAGTTGTTGTCCAACAATCTTTGAACAAATGTTCAGTTGTTGCAGCAGTTGTGACTTTAGGGCTGCAGACAAACATCCATACCAGGTGGTACTACAGTACTGATTAATAACAGTAGTATACAGTACAGTACTGAAGAACACTCATAATATCAGAAGTGAAAAACAAAAGAAGAATCCGTCTACTAGCACAATGTAGCGGTCTGTATGTTATCTGTACCTTAACGTGCATCGAGTGACGACAGCTGGACAGCAACAAACCCCAGAGCAGTGGACACAGGGGTGGCTTTGCTTGTCCCCGTTGGAAGGGACATTTAGATTTAACCCATTCTGACCTGAGATCAGATTCATACGAGGTTTTCCACTGGACACACGCTTGTCTGATGAACCCATTCTGACCTGAGATCAGATTCTAAAAATGTCAGTCGTTCTTCGATTTTTCAAAAATAGCAGACCTACAAGCTCGTATCGCGCCACTCGGTGGCGCGATACGAGCTTGTAGATCTGCTATTTTTCAATAGCTAAAGCATAACATGATGCTGACACCAAAATGGGTGCCCGGTCAGAATGGGTTAAAGCGGTATCCGATGGAAGCGTGGATGAAAGCACGCTTGTGTGCAAATTATGCAATAAAGAATTTGCTTATCATGTCAAGCCTCCGGTATCACCTTAATGCGTTGAAGCTTAGACTGGTTTCCAGTCTGCTTTGCTATAATGTTCCGTGAATTTGTTTTTGTCACTTGAGTAGAAAGGTGACCAAACGCTGGAAAGTGGAAACCAGGCTAGTGGAGTCTTTCTAGGCCTATTATGCTGAAATGTTGGTATTGGTAAATCTGTTATGGATAGAATAGATAACATCACACCTGCTAGTGATTACATCCACAAACAACTCTGTAGCTCAGCTACTGTGTAGGCTACTGTAGGCCTACATCTATAAACTCAATGAATATTAACCCATTCTGACCTGAGATCAGATTCATACGAGGTTTCCACTGGACACACGCTGGTCTGACGAACCCATTCTGACCTGAGATCAGATTCTAAAAAATGACAGTCGTTCTTCGATTTTTCAAAAAATAGCAGACCTACAAGCTCGTATCGCGCCACTCGGTGGCGCGATATGAGCTTGTAGATCTGCTATTTTTCAATAGCTAAAGCATAACATGATGCTGACACCAAAATGGGTGCCCGTTCAGAATGGGTTAATTAATGAATGGATAGAAACCCCAATTGAATACTTTTAGTTTTGATAAATAGTTTTGATATACTGTATGTCCAGCGTTGATGGTTTGTGTAAGAACAAACCATCACAAACCAAGAGGGACCTATAACCCAGTTTGGGTTATAGGATTCTGTCCAGAAAGCCACATTTAGTAATATAGGAGGATGGGTCCCTCATGCACATTTTTGAAACCAACCGCAGTCAATGTAGTCAGGGAGCCAGTCACCCCAAATGTGAGAGGTCCTGTGATGTCATGCCGTACTATTTATTTGTGTTTTTGGGGGGCGCTAGCCCCTCCTATATTCAGCTATACTGTATCTTCGTCTTACACAAACATTAAATTCCCATTGACAATGAATGGACAATTTACGTCATATGTGGACGTAATATAGAGCCTGTTGAACTCCATATTTGGACGTCAATATGGCACTGTACTGATGACACCAGATTCTCTGGCAGAGATATACACTCCACTGGGCATCACTTTTCTAGTTGTAAGTGTTTTTATGAAGATAAAGTTCCGCATGGGCACATAAAGAAACCTCCCAACCTTGAACAATTTTCAACCGGTCACTCAGGGAAGTGGGTGGCGTGACATTTCTATCGGGACACCTTGTGTCAGTTGACATATTCAAAGATGGACGTTCGTGATGCTGTGGCCGCCGCAGCTTCCTCAAACAGCATCGCGGCAGAAGTAAGCGAGGTTCGAAACGCTGACATCTACTGGCAGTCCTACAAGGGTGAACTGTCCGCGGAGGACGTTGAGTTCATCACAAGGTTCGATGAGGCTCGAGCTCAGCCTGACGTGCAACAGGAAATTCTGAACAACGAAGGACAAAAGAGTGTGGAGACCTTTCTGAACCTGGTTACAAACATCTCAGATGAGAAAACGGTCCAGTACATCCTGACTATGATTGACGACGCTCTGGATGAGAATTACCAAGAGAGGGCCAACATCTGGATTGACTATGCCAAAGAGACGGGGAATATCGCATGGTCCTACTTCCTTCCCACGCTGAACCACAAGGACCCATTCATTGTCCACATGGCCGCAAGGATTATCGCCAAACTGTCAGCCTGGGGACGTGACACGATGCAGGGAGGCAACCTCGACGACTACTTCTGTTGGGTGAAGAATCAACTTGCACCAGAGAACATAGTTCAAGATCCAGAAACGGGTGACTGCTCTCTTTACGTCCAGTGTGCAGCCGGGTGCCTCCAGCTGATGCTCAAGGTGAATGAGTATCGTGCTGCCTGGCTCGAGGCCGAAGGCATCCAATGCATCAAGGCTGTTCTGAGCACCAAGTGCGGCACCCAGCTTCAGTACCAGATGATCTTCTGCATTTGGCTCCTGGCCTTCAACCCCCAAATGTGTGAGCAGATGAAAAGTCACGACATCGTGCCAGGATTGGCCAACATCCTAAAGGAGACCAACAATGACAAAGTAAAACGCATCATTGTGTCCGCCTTCCGAAACGTCCTGGATAAGTCTACAGAGCAGGAGACGTGCCAGGAGTATGCCCAGGCCATGATCAAGGGCAAGGTGCTGAAGACTTTGGAGAAGTATGACAACAACAACGACAATGTCAAGTTCTTGCTGAAGCGTCTGGGAGAGCATAAAAAAAAATACAAAAGATAAGTAGCCTTCGGAACTAATGGTTCAAGTACACCATTGGGACATTTGTTCGTATATCATGGGGTCATGTCCCCAATCAAACCTTTGGTGTTGAGTGGCAAGCAGGGACGCATTTGGTACCATCCTTATGGACGCTCTAACCACAAAGCCACATCTCGGATAGCACGCTGGACCCTAACTCCTTCATTTAGTAGTCTGGTCATCTGGAAGGGAGTGCACGTCTGAACAGTTCTGGGTTAAGAATGTCTTTAGAACTATGAACTCCTTAAGAAACCAAGCTGTTAGCGGCGTCAGATGCCCCTCATCGTGGTGGCAGCACAAGACATTGGCTAGTCTGTGTGACACTATCCCCGTGATTGAGCACCTGACCGGAGCTCAAGTGCTGATGAACTAGCCTGGTTAATAAACCAGACCGAATCAGCCGTTGGCAAAAAAAAATTGCCTACCAGCGGATTTCGGTCTGGAGAGGCTCAATTTTATGCCCATTTCCTACACAGGAGAATGTGTGCGCCCAATAGGGACACGGTATGCAATATGGGCGGGCTTTGGTACAGTGACGTTCAATGCTTGAGACCTTTGACTGACAGTAGCTCTGACCAATTGCGTCAAAGAGAAAATGTTTCCCTGGAAATGAAATCCAAGCCGAGCCTCCCCAGACTAATATCCCGCGGATCCGTGCGATATTTGTCTGGTTTATTAACCAGGCTACTGATGAACTACATGCGCCATGAGGATCAGATGGTCCATTGCAACGCTGCCCCCTGCTGGGCTGTGCAGAAACCCCTGGTCCATACTCGGAACATCTGGAAACAAGTTGTCTACTGATCGACAGCGACCTAAAGCTGTGTCTACTGATCAACAGCGACCTAAAGCTGTGTCTACTGATCAACAGCGACCTAAAGCTGTGTCTACTGATCAACAGCGACCTAAAGCTGTGTCTACTGATCGACAGCGACCTAAAGCTGTGGCGGCCGGAAGCCAAACTGTTCTTGTGCTCGATATGTCACCGTGTGGATGCACGTTGTGCCGTATATGTTACCGTGGTTACTGCGTCTAGACATCGTCGTCATAATTTTTGTTTTTATCTTTTTAATACATTATGTTTATACGTACGCATTTATTTATTTCCCTTTATGTCCAGCTTTCAGGGTTTTTGGGTAAACGCAAGCATTGCATGCCATTGACAATGAAATGGCCAGCTTTGAGGGTTTGTGTAAACGCAAACATTGAAGACAAAAGGTGAGGACACAAATTGTCATTGGCCGGAATGAGATGATGATGATGATGTATGAGGATAAGAGCGCCTTCACTTCACACAGGTGTGATTTTATTTATTTTGTTTCAGGTTTGTTCAAGGGCTTTTGATGAGAAACAAAACTTGGAAATTGCTTCATGGTATATGGTGGATGTGCGTGTCCGGTATTAATACATCCTCGGCTTGTGTACTTAATATCTACGAGGGGTGTAATGATAGCCTATATACATTCGTTTTTAACCCTTCGGTATGAGGCTGCGAGCACTATGAACTGAATGGAACACTCTTTTTGTTTTAATCAACTATACACTCAACCAGACCTTGTAAGAAAGCCCTCCCATGGCTAGCCCTGGTCCAGAGCGTTAGCGAGTTGGCGAGACATGGACAGAAAGATTCCACTTCCGTGCAGTGGTTCTCGACCTCTTCAGGCCGTGGCCCACCCAAATCATATTTTATCCGGGCCACCCGACCCTGACAGGCATTTGATACAGCTTTTTTCCCCCCTCACGTCTCATATTTTGCCATTGACAATGAAAGGAGAAATTAGGTCATTATGTCTGTCAATTATGATGTAAATTTGTGGCAACACCAACATTAACGTCATATGTAGACGAGCAAATTGGCTAACCAATCACATAAATTCAGTTCATGAGGTGATGTATGATGATTTATAATGATAAGACCGCCCCTCACTTCACACGGGTGTGATTTTTTTTTAGGAATTACCATGGCCTAAAATTGTCACTTCACTGTCATCTGGGGACCCCCCCCCCCCCCCCCCCAAAAAAAAAAACCTTGTGTGGACGACCCACAGGTTGAGAAGAAATTATTTTGAGGTAACAGAGTGAGAGATTTTTACCTGTGCTTTTAAACAGAGGGAGATTTTTACATGTAGCTGTTATGTCTCACTGACAGCTGACAGCTGACACCAGAATGGAATTTCAAGTAGGCCTACTGTACTTTTAGGCAGACATACAGTAGCAGAATAGTACAAGTCAACAACAACTAATTTCAGTAACAATGGAGTAGGCCTACTGTACTTTTAGGCAGACATACAGTAGCAGAATAGTACAAGTCAACAACAACTAATTTCAGTAACAATGGAGTAGGCCTACTGTACTTTTAGGCAGACATAGAATATACAACAATAGTACAACAACAACTAATTTCAGTAACAATGGAGGAATGGAACACCTTTCCAGAAAGGAATTTCCAGAACAATGGCGGGAGTGAGCCATTCATTATCCATGCATCATTTTCATTTGACCAACAACAACAAACTGGTTATAAATGTTCTCCTTTGACAAACATTGATTCTAAATGTTCTAATATGAGAAATAAGGTAAGATAAACATGGGGCGAGATATCCGTGCTTTGGGGCGATCGAGATATCCACGCTGTGGGGCGAGATATCCACGCTTTGGGGGTGAGATATCCACGCTTTGGGGGGCGAGTTATCCACGTCTTGGGATAGCCGTCTTCACTTTTCGAAATTCCTGGGGCGAGCCGTCTTTTCGCGGGGGCGAGTTGGCAAAGGGGCGAGATGACCTGTTACCGTTGAGGACCACTGCTTTAATGGACCGTTATGCTAACTGTACAAATGATATATGCACATTGAAAGGTACATTTGAATTAAATAAAGTAGCCTGTACAAAGTCCTTTTCCCTGAGCAATATTTGTGGTGGATTTGGAGACCAATTTAAAGGTATATTCAGTGATTTCACTTAATTCAAATATCACTTATTGTTTTGTTTTGTTGTGATAATCCTCCCTACTATAGAGTGTGCTGACCATATAAGGAGTTCCTCCCTGTCCCCAGTTAACCCCTGGGGGTCAAAAAACCTTAGGTTTCGTTTTTGACTCTCTATCCTGATTGGACGAAAGGCTGGGTCCCACAGCCAAAAACGAAACCTAAGGTTTTTTGAGTGAAATCACTGAATATACCTTTAAAGGATTTGCAGACCAAACCCCAATGCACAGAGACGGCTTGTGTTCTGTCCTGAAGAAGGCAGATTTTCTGGTGAAACGCATATACATTAAGTTTGAATTGCAATTATGAATGTGTGATATGTAGGCTACAGCCCCAGCAAAATGATCCAAGTCTAAAACATACAGTAGACCCAGTTGCAGCCATTTTGTAAATGATGTGTGCCCGGGGTTGATTATCAATTACTGTGGTATAAAGGTGATCTGTGCCAACTGTTGATTAACCATACATTTATGCAATTTATCGGCAGCCATATTGGAAAACATGCTGCCATATTGAAACCTAATGTTAATTATCTAATGTTACCTAATGTTAATTACCTGCTATATAATTACCTCCAGAACATAATTATGTTATATCAAAATGAGGGGCAAATCAAATATGTACAGCACCAGCAAAGTAATATCCTTTATATTCTCACAAAGACTGCAAATGATGGAGCACACACAGGCAAAGAAATAATAATCTCGCCCACTTCTAAACCTGTGATGTTGCCAATAAATATGATTCTATAATAATAATAATAGCTATAATACTGGACTACTCGCCCCGGTGCTTGCCCGTTTTTCCTCCCGGAATCTTCCCCAGTGAGGGGGATAACTTTGTAACATGCTATTGGCTGTTTGTATTCTTTTTGGAAAAATATAAAAAGATACTCCTGTGGAAAGGCTATATTATTTGACTTATATTGAACCTATAAACAATTTAGTATTATTTAGTATATGTACAGTAAGGTTTTGCCCCCTCAAATGGTACCTCGTCAGATAATCCCCACATATCCTACAACAACTTCTGTGAATAGACTTCACTGTAGTAGCTTTTCATAAATTATATTTGTACTTATTTGTTCTGCTGTCATGAAAGTTTATAGTTAGAGAAATTCAAAGTCCAGCCGTCTGCTGTCCAGCCTCTCCCACCCCTCACTGGGGAAAATTCTGGGAGGAAAACAGAAACGGGGCGAGTCTTCTTGTTACCCGCAATTCCCCAGGTGGCGTAGTAGGCTACCTTAAGCAATACCACCTTAAGCAATACCACCTTAAGCAATACCACCTTACCACGCACGCACACCGTGTAGTTGGCATGTAGTGGATTAATAAATTTTATGTAGCGTGTTCTACCATGTAACTAAAGTTTTCAAATAATTGTAGTAATATTTGCCTTTGAGGTGTATAGTGGAGTAGAAGTAGGCCTAAATGTAGGCCTACAGAACATTGAGGTGTATAGTGGAGTAGAAGTAGGCCTAAATGTAGGCCTACAGAACATTGAGGTGTATAGTGGAGTAGAAGTAGGCCTAAATGTAGGCCTACAGAACATTGGAAATGTAAGTAAAGTAATTAAAATACCTGAAAATTGTACCCATTAAGGACAGGAACCACTTTTTGGTGTTTTATATTAAGCATTATGTCATACTTTAGATGGCAGATTTACAAGCTCGCGGCACTAAGCTTGTAGATCTGCTATTTTTGGAAAATTGTGAAATGTTGCAAGAACCTAGATGCATTCTTTCAGAGCGAACGTTTTGAACTCAAATCTTTGCTTCCTGGAACAACATATTTTCAGATGGGGTTCGGAGGCCAATTACATATAATTCTGGGGGTCGTTGACATCAAAACGTTTTTTACAACCACTGTCATGAACGGTACAATTATGGATGGACTATAATGTGATTATGTGAGTCAGAGTTGTAAACAGAGGCAACGCTGCCCCCTGATGGTCAAACATCTCAGTGCGTCATGTTTCTGTTTGACCTTGCATGCACGCAGCCATCTGTCAGGGTGAAACCATGATGCATGCGCACACGCACACGCACACGCACACACACACACAATCTACTAAAGTTATACGCTCAATCGATTGGCTGGAGTGGAGATGTATATATATATATATATATTTAATTGCATGTATTAAATAATAAAGTATTGTTGAATCATAACTTAGATATAAGTCTGTTGAGATGTGACACGATCATGTAGGTTTACTAGGAAGACTGTTAGTGCCCCCTAGGGGTCACAACCAGATGTTTTTACATGGAGAGACTTCACTATACTCACTAGACAGGCAGGCAGGCAGGCAGACTTTCATCTTTTGATGAATTGAACAATGTGGACCCTGTTGTAAACAAGTGTAATGCTTAATTGGGTCGTCCACTCACAGTTAACAGTCTTTGTATTGAGTTTGTGCTTAAAATGTACTGTAAATTCTACAAACTGTTAATAAATATTTCAATCAATCAATCAAAGACAGACAGACAGACAGACAATATCATTATACTATTTGCTTCACTTTTGAGAGAATGTGGATAGGCTAAGCCTAACCAGGTGAGCTATGCATTTCATTAGTTTAAATAAATGGTAAAGAATAACACTAATACAATAATAAACATATTATTTATGCGACATGTTTATTGTGAAAATTGTGCCAGGGAGATCATATAACACATGTTTGATTATAACAAAAATAACGTTAATCTTAAAAAGTTACACATGATTACTGTTATGATGTAATGGTTAGAACACCTGGTCTCTGGTTGCATTCCCATAACAACCATGTGCCCTTGAGCCAAACTCTCTCTGCACTAAACCCTACATCACTACAAAAACAGACATACATACATTTTACAAATAGCTCAAAACAAAGATGCCAGATTAGCTCTCCAGTGTTCCAACAGGACACACATTGCAGAAATGCACAGAAATCTATCATGGCTTACTGTTGAGAATAGATTACATTCACGTATTCTTACGTTTTTCAGAATTGTATTAATGGACAAAAAACCCACAGTATTTCTTTGAACAGGTAGCACATGTAAGAGACGAACATAACCATATGACTAGACAAGCCAGTTGGGGTGTTTTGGTGGCACCTAAACCAAGAACAAATATTCTTAAATTTTATATTATCTATAGAGCAGTAATAGGTTGGAATGCACTACCAAAGTGTATAACCAATACAAATACAAAATTCATCTTTAAAATCAAGTTAAAAGAACACCTTATGTAAATCATAATATATAATGCAGTAACCCTGGGAAAATAATAATTAAAATGTATAATGTGTTGAAAGTGATTTTTTTGCTATGTTTTTCTTTGTTTTTGTATTTCTCCTATGTTTTTTATTTTCTTATTATTATTTCTTTTTTTAAGATATTTTTTTGTGGCTTACGCCTTTTATTGATTTTTGAAGGGACAGACAGTAGGCTGACAGGAAACGGGAGAGAGATGGGGGGACGACATGCAGTAAAGGCCGTGTCGGGTCCGGGAGTCGAACCCGCGGCACACTGCGACTGGATTACCAGTCCGGTGCCCAGACCGTTACGCTACGGCCTGGGCCTTTATTTTCTTATTTAATTTTTTATTTTACTATGTTTTATTTTGAGTTAGTGTTTGTAAACAATTGTAAGTATTGCCTTTGTTAAATGTTAAATGTTTGTCTGTGTCGGACCCCAGGAAGACTAGCTTTTGTCAAGGCAAAAGTTAATGGGGATCCTTAACATAAACAATAAACATTAAACTACAAGAGTGTGTATGAATACAAGAGGAGAACGACACATTAAAATAGATTATTAACCACTTTAAGAGTGTGTATGAATACTTGAGGAGAACGACACATTAAAATAGATTATTAACCACTTTAAGAGTGTGTATGAATACAAGAGGAGAACGACACATTAAAATAGATTATTAACCACTTTAAGAGTGTGTATGAATACAAGAGGAGAACGACACATTAAAATAGATTATTAACCACTTTAAGAGTGTGTATGAATACAAGAGGAGAACGACACATTAAAATAGATTATTAACCACTTTAAGAGTGTGTATGAATACAAGAGGAGAACGACACATTAAAATAGATTATTAACCACTTTAAGGCCCATTATGCCAGGGACGTGCACACACAGACATCAAAGGGGGCTTCAGCCCCTGCCCTTTTACCCGTCTGTAAAACCACTGCCCTCTCCAGACCGAATGCAGCGTTTACTACATGGTGAAAGAGATGCAAAACGCCCTCCTTTCCTCTCCATGCCATGTAGGAAGGAAGGCAGCGTTCTAGGAGAAATGTCTCCTGAACTTGAACACAGTATTTTACTATTTTGCGTTGAACGAATTTGTTTCTAAATCCATGTCGTCACACCTGCATCTCCACTAGCTAAAGTGCTAAGTGCTGGGTTGCGCCCCGAAAATAGCAGATCTACAAGCTCTCAACGCGTCGCAGCGCGACGCGTTGAGAGCTTGTAGATCTGCTATTTTCGCTATGTTTTTGGTCAAAAGTGCCCTCTTACGGGATTTCAGCCCCTGCCCCTCTGACACTCTCTGCACGTCCCTGCTATATACTTTTATATACTTTTATATACATCATACGACGCACCATCAAACATAGCTGATCTACAAGCTCACAACGCAGGCTGAGAGAAAAACAAGAACATTACAATGAAACTATTCTGCATGCTGACATGAGAGACTAAAAAAACAAACGTGTGATCTACTTGAGGTCACACAACTCAGCAGTGGCTCCAGTGTCATAATAAAGCCAAACTCCAGCATGGAGGTTGTGTGTGAACGTGGTGCGGACGGTGTGGAGGAGAGTCATGGTGTCGTCAGACACGCTGTAGAAGGACAGAGTACCTGCACTGTGGTCCAGGTACACTCCTACTCTGGAGGAGGACACACGGCCTGGGATGGGAGTATCAATGCCTCTGTGTCTGAAATTATAACCTCTGCTGGTACGGTCTAAACACCATGATTTATCATTGGATCCAAATCTACATTCAGGACCAGACCCTGTTCTGCTGATATCTTTATATGAGACTGCTGCATAAGCAGATCCACTGATCTCTACCTCCCAGTACCAGCGTCCACTCAGAGCCTCTCTACTCAGAACCTGCCAGTAGACAGTGAATCTCTCTGGGTGATCAGGATGTGATTGTGATTCGTTCATCCTTGTTACTTTCCTTTTTTTTTTTTTTTTTTTTTTTTTTTTTTAATTTCCCCTCCCATGTGGAGTCCTTATACAAGTCATATACATTTGTTGATACAGTATGTACATCTTAAGGCACCCCTCATTTTCCTCCCGTCCACCCACTGAGCCCACCCACTCTTCCCCAATGCAGAGACAATACAGCTGGAAAAGGGGAAAATTACAACAACAAAAAAAAAAATACAGAACAAAAAAAAAAAAAAGTAAATTAAATTAAAAGAGGAGAAGGGGGAGGGGAAAAAGTAGAAAGGAGGAGAGGGGGGGGGGGGGGGGGGGGACCACCTGTGTGTGCGCACAGCCACCGGTTTGCACGACGCATATGCAATGCATAGGCATAATGCGTTCACCATTATATAGTTAATATTAGTAATATTTATAGTAATAGTATAGTAATAGTAATAGTAATAATATAGTAATATTTCATATATCGCTCATCTCTGGGACAACTGTCAGGGTTCTTACGTGTTCAACAAAGGGCGTCCATGTTTGCTGGAAAGTTGTCATGGAACCATTAAGTGCGAATCTAATCTTTTCAAGTTTAAGATAAAATAGTACGTCCTTTATCCATCCATTATGTGTGGGTGGGGAAACTTGTTTCCATTTCAGGAGTATGAGACGTCTGGCTAGAAGAGAAGTAAAGGACATTATTCTTTTAAGGTGTAGGGGAATGTTGGTCCCTGGGGGAATACCAAACAAGGCCGTTAACGGGTTGGGTGGGATAGGTACACCCAATATGTCAGAATATGATTGAAATATGGCTGTCCAAAAGTCCACCAACCTAGGGCATGACCAAAACATGTGTGATAGGCTAGCAGCGGGTTGTCTGCACCGGTTACATGCGTCATTAATGTCTGGAAATATCTGTGCTAATCTTGCATTTGTATAATGAACCCGGTGGATGATCTTGCATTGGATGAGATTATGTCTAGCACAGATTGAGGAACTGTGAACCAGTCTCAGAGCTGTCTTCCATGTCGGGTCGGGCAATTCTAGCCCCAGGTCCTGCTCCCATGCCGTTCTAAGATGGTTGAGAGTTTCTGGGTTTATTGAGTTGAGTTCATTATATATTGTTGAAATTAAGCCCTTTGTATTGGGGTTCAGAGAAAGTAAAGAATCCACTGCAGAATGGTTGGGTTGGTTTGGAAAGTTTGGGAATTGTCTTTGTGCAAAGTGTCTGATCTGAAAGTAGCGAAATAGGTGAGAGCCAGGTAAATGGAATTGCTCTGTTAAGTATGAGAATGGTGCCATAGTCCCGTTGCTGTACAGGTCTTTAATAGTTCTGATCCCCTTATCAAACCAGTTACGGAAGACAGGGTCCGAACATGAGGGCTCAAACAAATGATTCCGGTATATTGGAGTTAGGTAAGATAAGCTTTTAAGACCGAAATGCCTCCTGAATTGTGTCCAAATTTTAATAGTGTGTATGACGGAAGGCATGGAGCTGACTACAGGGATAAGTGGAAGGCCTGAGCATATTAGTGAAGAAAGAGAGTGTTGACTGGAGGATAACTCCATTTGGGTCCACAGAGAAGTATTATCTGGGTTGACCCAGTGGATAATCTTTAAAATGTTGCATGCCCAGTAGTAATTGATGACATTTGGAAGGGCCATCCCACCCAGCAGTTTAGGCCGTTGAAGATAAGACTTCTTAATGCGATGTGGTTTGCTGCCCCATAGAAAAGATGTTATCATCTGATCGAGTTTTATAAAAAAGCTCTTCCGAATAAATACTGGGATATGCTGAAAAAGATATAGGAATTTAGGTAGGACAGCCATCTTGACAAGGTTGATGCGGCCGGCTAGTGACAACGGCAGAATAGACCAACGATTTAAATCTTTCTTACAGCGTTCTAGTAGTGGAAGAAAATTTTCCTTAAACATGTGCGGGAGTGAATTAGTAATAAATATACCCAGATATTTAAACCCAGTGTCCACCCATTTAAAAGGGAGGAGTGACTGGGGGATTCTTTTAGCTGCTGGAGTTATTGGGAATAGTTCACTTTTTTGAAAGTTAAGTTTATACCCTGAATATCTGCCAAATTGCTCCAGTATGGACATAATGACAGGAATGGAAGACGTTGGGTTTGATATGTATAGAAGTAGGTCGTCTGCGTATAATGATACCTTGTGAGTGATCCCGCCTCTCGCAATACCCTCAAACCTTGCTTCAGTGCGGAGCCAGATAGCTAAAGGCTCAATGGCGATCGCAAAGAGCAAAGGAGATAATGGACAGCCTTGTTTCGTACCCCGTTTAAGGGGGAAGAAGTGTGAGTGGAGGTCATTTGTAATGATTGAAGCCACTGGAGCTGCATATAAAAGTTTAATCCATGAAATGAAGTCTGAGTTGAAACCCATTTTCTCCAATACAAAGAAAAGGTAGGTCCACTCGACCCTATCAAAGGCCTTTTCCGCGTCCAACGAGAGGACAACTTCAGGGAGTTCAGAAGGTGGTGTTTGAATTATATCCAGCAGGCGCCTGGTATTTGAGAAGGAGTGCCTCCCTTGAATGAAACCAGTTTGGTCGTTTGCTATTATTTCAGGGACCACAGTAAGTAAACGGTTATAAAGAACTTTAGCTAGGATTTTTTGGTCCACGTTTAAGAGAGAAATTGGTCTCCTACTGCCACAGAGAAGTGGGTCTTTGTCTTTCTTAAGTAACAGTGAGATAGATGCTTGATATAGAGTTTCGGGTAGTTTGCCTTTCAGAAATGACTCCTTGTACATACTTTGCAGTTCCGGACAAATAAGGTTAGAAAATGTTTTATAAAACTCTGCAGTGTATCCATCGGGGCCTGGGGATTTTCCGTTTTGCATTGATTGTATAGCTTCTTGGATCTCCGACAAAGAAATTGGGTTGCCAAGATTCTGGGATAGTGTTTGGTCTATTACCGGATAGGGTAGATTATCCAGAGGGTTGTCATTTTCCCAGAGAGCTGGAGGGCATTCAGAAGAGTAGAGTTCGGAGTAAAATTTAACAAAAGTTTCATTTATGTCTTTTGTGTCTGAGAGGACTACACCTGTGGCAGATTTTATTTGGGTAATTAATCTAGAGGCCGCAGCCGAGCGGGCCTGGTGTGCCAGGAGTTTACTGGCTTTGTCTCCCATCTCAAAAGTGCGTTGTCTAGATTTAAGCAGGAGGCGTTCTGCCTGACTTGTTGAAAGCATGTCAAATTCTGCCTGAAGTTGAAGGCGCCTATTGTACAAAATCGGCGTGGGAGCCATTGCATATAGGTTGTCTATTCTTAAGACTTCTTCAGAGATCTCGGAAAGTTTCAAAGTTTCTGACTTTCTGGCATGTGAAGTATAGGAGATTATCTGGCCGCGTAAACTAGCTTTGAGTGCTTCCCACACTGTGGAACAAGAGACGTCTGGGGTTTTGTTAATTTCGAAATAGGATTCAATTTGAGATGACAGGAACTCTTTGAAGTCATTGCGTGCAAGCATCTGAGAATTAAAGCGCCATTGTCTACTTGGAGTGTAACTTCTGGATAAATTAATCTCCAGAGAGGTGGGAGCGTGGTCTGATATTACAATGCTATGGTATTCACATGTTTTAACCTTGCCTAAGAGTCTGTTGTCCATAAGAAAAAAGTCGATTCTGGAAAATGTATGGTGTGGGTGCGAAAAAAATGAGTATGCTTTGGCTGTAGGAAAGAGAAACCTCCAGGGGTCAGACAATCCCATCTGCTCCATGTAAGTAGCGAGAGCATTAGCAGAGGTAGAGGGGATTGCAACTCTGGTAGACGACCTATCCAGAGTGCCATTTTGGACCATATTAAAGTCACCACCGATAATTAAGAAACTGTTATCAATAACTGGTAGTTTGGAAAAAAAGTTTGAGATAAACTGAGTGTCGTCCCAGTTAGGGGCGTACACACAAGCTAGAATTACAGGAGTATTATAAATTAAGCCTGACACAATGACATATCGGCCGTTGGAGTCTGCAGTAACATTATGTGGGTCAAAAGAAATGTTTTTATTAATTAAAATGGCCGCTCCCCTGGCCCTTCCATTGAACTTTGAGTGAAATAGGTGCCCGACCCAACCCTTTTTAAGTCTTAAAACGTCACCTGGCTTCAGATGCGTTTCCTGAAGGAAGGCTATGTCGGCCTTCAGATGTTGTAAGTGAGATATTATTTTGTTTACTTTAGTGGCCTTGTTTGACCCTTTGACATTCCAAGAGATGAAGCGAATATTATTTGGAATGGTATTTAAATTAGTCATATAGGATTTGGATGAAGCAAGCCATAACGCATTGATGTTGCGACCGAACCAGTGATCGTGTTGTGCACACACAGGTGGGGGAAAGGTGAAAAAAAGAAACTAGGATAGACAAAACAAAAAATAAATAAAAAGGCACACAGGTCTCTGCCCCAGGGACCCTCCCACCCTCCCCGAATGCCCTCCCAGTGAAGGCATGTCAACCCCAAAAACCTATCACTATAAAGGACTGCGTTGATATCACAGTCTATCATGGAACCAACAGAATACCTTTCCCCCCATTTGAATCTTTATCCATATTCTAATCGTTTGTTTTGTAGTGGAAAATTAATTGTAATACCCATTCTTAAACCCAAAAACGGTAGGCAGCCGTACTTTCCTGTTCCCTTTAGACAGAGACAGCTCTTGATGAGCTGTGTTTGGATCCAGTGTGATCGGACGCGAATACTGTAAGAACTCAGCTCTGGTCTTGGGTTCTGCTGGTGCTGACGGTGAAACCAGTGGCGGATTTACCAATCTGGGGGCTCCCGGCAAAGCTGAGGCGGGGGGGCGGAGGGTGGGCCGCGGGCGGACGGCGGGCGGGCGGCGGGGGCCCCCCGCCTCGGGGCTCTGCTCAGCCGCGCGGTCTGCGTGGTGCAATAAACTGTCCCGGAGTGAAACATCCACTCTGTTCACCGTCTCCGAGACCTTTGTCCCTTCCTCTGTGAGAATGTCCTCCAGTCTGTCCCTCATCCTGGACACGGCCACAGTCACATCTTCAAAGTGTCTCAGAGGACGGACATGGCTGCTGACTGGGTGTGTAGAGTCACCGGTGGTGGAGAGGGAGGAGGTGTAACGCTGTAGGAAACGGATGTGATCCTCTGTGAGTGAGAGCTGCTCCAGCTCAGCATGTCTCCTCCTCAGTTCAGTGACCTCCTGCTCCGCACGCCTCCTCAGTTCTTCGGCACGACTCACTTGGTGTTCCTGCTGGTCTCGGATCAGCTGCCTCACCTCAGACCGTCTTCTCTCCACGGAAGAGATGAGCTCAGTGAAGACGGTGTCGCTGTCCTCCACTGCTCTGTCGGCACCGTGGTTAATGGACTCCACCTCCTGGTGAAGCCCCTTCACGTCTTTCTCTCTCTCCTGGATTCTCTGCCGGATGTTCTGCTGACTCGTATCGAGCTCTTTCTGTCTCTCGGCCCGTTCTGCTGCAGCTGAGATGGTATCGTGACCTTTGTGTTCGTCCATGGAACACAGAGAGCAGATAAGCAGCCGATCGGTACGACAGAAAACCTTCTTCACCTCGACGTGACGAGAGCAGATGTTCTCCTGAAGCTCTCCGGAGGCTTGGACCAGCTGGTGTCTCTTAAAGGCAGGAGACTGATAGTGAGGCTGGAGGTGAGCGTCACAGTAAGAGACCAGACACTGAAGACACGTCTTCACAGCTTTCAGTCTCCTCCCAGTGCAGAAGTCACAGGCCACGTCTCCAGGTCCAGCGTAGCAGTGATCAGGAGGAGCAGCTTGGAGTCCTGTTGATATCGATTGACAAACATGCATTTTTCAATCTGATAGAAATGTATTTCATTTGTATGTGCCTGTACCCTCATATTTGGTAGCCTACTGTAACAGCATGTCTCCGCTGCCTGATAACTATTGTTTTTGTTACCGCCTATCTTTGTTACCGTCTATCTGCCTTTCCATCAATCTGTGTTAGATTATTATTGTTTCCCCTCAAAATATCCTGACACACTTGTTGTTAGCCTTCAATATTCTTGTAATAAGACATTTCATCTCTTTATTGGTTTATAAATGTACATCTGACAGACAGTGAGTGAGCTGTATTTACAAGATAACTTAAATCAGTCTCACCTGTCTTCCTCAGGGTCTCCACCACCTCAGCCAACATGGTGTTTTTCTTCATAACAGGTCTTGGGTTGAAGACCTGTCTGCATTGTGGACAGCTGAACCTCCCCCTCTGGTCGTCCTGGTTCCAGTGTACCTCGATACACCTGCTGCAGTAGCTGTGTCCACAGGGAACAGTCACTGGATCCTTCAATAGATCCAGGCAGATAGAACAGCACAACTGTTCCTGATCCAGTTGAACTCCCTGCTGCGCCATTTCTGTCTTTCTGTCTGTCTGTCTGTCTGTCTGTCTGTCTGTCTGTCTGTCTGCCTGCCTGCCTGCGCCTGCCTGTCTGTCTGTCTGTCTGTCTGTCTGTCGACTGACTTAAGGTTGGTTTAACACATGATACGAGAGATCAGATATAATAACCAGAATATCTGGTTATTGGTTCCTCAGAGGTCACATGAGATGAGACATCCTTTCTGATTGGTTCGTACGGACAAAACCACACTGAACCTTGTCCCTTGTATTTCTATTGCGCTGATAAGAAAAGGCTTGTCAGGAATCTGGTTCAAGGTTCATCTTTATTTCCTTGTGTACAGCAGGAGATTATAACACATGCATTATATCTTGGGTTCAGGTACATACGATTAAAATTCAGTCGAATTCAGAGCCGGATGCGAACAAAAATAATAGCGTGGGTACCGAGGGCGAACAGGGTGTTATCCTCGGGTTGAGTACAGAGTGACGTAGAGGGTGTGCTGTGACTGGCCAGTCGCTGTGATTGACAGCCTACACCTAAACCTAACCCTAACCTTAACCTCAGTAAAACTATACCTAACCCTAACCCTAACCTTAACCTCAGTAAAACCATACCTAAACCTAACCCTAACCTCAGTAAAACTATACCTAAACCTAACCTTAACCTCAGTAAAACTATACCTAACACTAACCCTAACCTTAACCTCAGTAAAACTATACCTAACCCTAACCCTAACCTCAGTAAAACTATACCTAAACCTAACCCTAACCTTAACCTCAGTAAAACTATACCTAAATCTAACCCTAACCTTAACCTCAGTAAAACTATACCTAAACATAACCCTAACCCTAACCTTAACCTCAGTAAAACTATACCTAAACGGCTAATCCTAACCGTAACCTTAACTTCAGTAAAACTATACCTAAACCAGTAAACTATACCTAAACCAGTAAACTATACCTAAACCTAACCTCAGTAAAACTATACCTAAACCCAACCTCAGTAAACTATACCTTAACCCAACCTCAGTAAACTATACCTTGGCGTTTCCAAGAACCCGAATCCGAGGATAAAACCCTTTTAGCGTACCGAGGCTACAAAACATTTGACCTGGAGGACTTTGTGGTCGAGGTCAAATGTCAGACTGCTATTTCCTTTTACGTACTTTTTTTAAAGGCCAAAGCTAAAATAAAGAGGCTTTCTTTTCCTGCGTCGCACTTCATTTCCAACGGGAGTCAGGTGGTTTTGACGAGACAAGCTTGCTCCATGGCTGTCTTCATGCCCTCCTCCCCCCCCATGGAGCAAGCAGGGAGCAAGCTTGTCTCGTCAAAACCACCTGACTCCACGTGACACCAAAGTAGACTTTCTTCATCACAAAACCCTCTTTGTATTGGTGAGTAGCGAAATCACTGTTTTTATTTAAAACCGTCTTTGTATTGGTGAGTAGTGAAATCACTGTTTTTATTTAAAACCGTCTTTGTATTGGTGAGTAGCGAAATCACTGTTTTTATTTTTTAATATATTTTTTATCCCACGATTTTGTAACCCATTATTTTTCACCCCTATGTCAATCATCTAATGTGATCCTGGGCTCTACACACCCTCCACCAACCTGGGGAGAGCAACGGACTTGAACTCATGCTTCCTTCATGCCTGAGTGTCCAAGTTGCTCCTTTACACCTGACAGGGGGGAGTGTCCCTGGTTGGACGTAGCGCGTGGAAGGAACACGTTATTCCAACCAGTTCCTTTCCCCTCCATCAGGCGCCCCGGCTGGCCAGGGGGAGGCAGTTTAGTGACCAGGATTACTGCATGTTTTTGTGAG
This sequence comes from Protomyctophum parallelum, assembly GCF_964188405.1. Lineage (NCBI taxonomy): Eukaryota > Metazoa > Chordata > Actinopteri > Myctophiformes > Myctophidae > Protomyctophum > Protomyctophum parallelum. The sequence continues at coordinate 43,598,038 of NC_139716.1, forward strand.
GGTACCTACCCTATAGGGGACACGGGGAGAACATGCAAACTCCACACAGAAATCACAGTTTTTATTCTTAAGTGGAGAGGCTGCGCTGCATTTCATGCGAGGGCCGGAGGCTATAAGGATATTGAGACTCCCATATAGCCTTATAGTCTATGGCCTACAGAGCTACTTCTGGAGCCTGGAGTAAATAAATAACTGCACACACAACCCATAAATGACAGCTAGTTTACAGCAGGGTGTTGGCAACCTTTGGCACCGGTGGCGACATCGGCACAAAGGAGGAGGGTGATCGCTGGCAAGCGCATGTGAGAGAGAGGATACTTGGTTTAAAATAAACTATTAAAAAAATATGTAGTCAAATGAAGTACCTTATATTTGGACCATAGTAGCATAATTTATTCAGATGAGACACAAACCAGTGAGACTGATAATTGCACACACACACACACACACACACACACACACACACACACACACACACAGACACACACACACACACACACACACACACACACACACACACACACACACACACACATACACACACACCTATAGGGCTCTCGTATCTGTGGGGTTGGGAGAGTTTTTAGGGACACGGAGACAACGCAGTGACCTTAAGAGCACTGCAACACTTTTCATTTCAACAGATGTGATTTATAAATAAATTCCCATTGACTCGATTAGTTGCCTATAACTGAGTCCAAGGAATTCCTCTAATATACTTATACTATATACTACACAAGAATGAAACCGTGACGGACATCCATTGGACTGGGAGCATGTATAACATTCTTAAATAGTTGTATTTTCTTTTTTTAATACCCACATTTCTCACTGATTACAACGCCCTATATCAGCGGTTCCCAAAGTGGGGTCCGCGGACCCCTAGGGGTACGCGACGCATAGCCAGGGGGTACCCAAGCCCCCTCAAAAAAAAAAGGGGGCTAGTGAATCATGGTGTGTGTGTGATATGAAATGTCCAGTACCTCCCCAGTGCCTCCCCAAGTGCCACCCCAGTGTCTGCCCAGTGTCTGCCCAGTGCCTCCCCAGTGTCCGCCATGGTGCCTCCCCAGTGTCTGCCCAGTGGCTCCCCAGTGCCTCCCCAGTGTCCCCTCAGTGCTGCCCCAGTGCCTCCCCAGTGTCCCCCTGAGTGCCTCCCCAGTGTCCCCCCAGTGCCTCCCCAGTGTCCCCCTGAGTGCCTTCCCAGTGTCTCCCCAGTGCCTCCCCAATGTCTCCCCAGTGGCTGCAGTTTCTCCCCAGTGCCTCCCCAGTGCCTTCCCAGTGCCTCCCCAGTGTCCCCTCAGTGCTTCCCCAGTGCCTCCCCAGTGTCCCCCTGAGTGCCTCCCCAGTGCCTCCCCAGTGTCCCCCTGAGTGCCTGCCCAGTGTCTCCCCAGTGTCTCCCCAGTGTCCCCTCAGTGCCTTCCCAGTGCCTCCCCAGTGTCCCCTCAGTGCCTTCCCAGTGCCTCCCCAGTGTCCCCCTGAGTGCCTCCCCAGTGTCTCCCCAGTGTCCCCTCAGTGCCTTCCCAGTGCCTCCCCAGTGTCCCCTCAGACCCTTCCCAGTGCCTCCCCAGTGTCCCCCTGAGTGCCTCCCCAGTGCCCAGCCGAGTGCCTCCCCAGTGCCTCCCCAGTGTCCCCCTGAGTGCCTCCCCATGCTCCCCAGTGTCTCCCCAGTATCTCCCCAGTGCCTCCCCAGTGTCCCCTCAGTGCCTCCCCATGCTCCCCAGTGCCTTCCCAGTGCCTCCCCATGCTCCCCAGTGCCTTCCCAGTGCCTCCCCAGTGTCCCCTCAGTGCCTTCCCAGTGACTCCTCAATGTCCCCTCAGTGCCTCCCCAGTGTCCCCCTGAGTGCCTCCCCAGTGTCTCCCTGAGTGCCTCCCCAGTGTCTCCATGAGTGCCTCCCCAGTGTCTCCCCAGTGCCTCCCTGAGTGCCTCCCCAGTGTCCCCCTGAGTGCCTCCCCAGTGCCTCCCCAGTGTCCCCCTGAGTGCCTCCCGAGTGCCTCCCCAGTGTCTCCCCAGTGCCTCCCCAGTGCCTGCCCAGTGTCCCCCAGTGTCCCCCCAGTGTCTCCAATAGCAATACAAGAGCAATAATACAAATTAATTAATTATTGAATCAAATTAATTAATTCATCAAAATGTTCGACGCAAGAAGGCCCCCCTGCGGCCTGCGCCCAGCACCATGCCAAAGCTTTTTCCTGCAGGAAACACTGCGTGTGGTTGTAAATATATTGTTATCTGTGTTGCGAGGATGAGGGGGTACCTGGAAAAATATCTACCCCAAAAGGGGTACCTGGTCCAAAAAAGTTTGGGAACCCCTGCCCTATATATAGGGCCCCTCCATGATATATATATTTTGTTTTATTCAATCTTTCCCATGTTGAAATAATAAAGAAGAGTACCTCAAATTGCCATGTATTGCTGCACTTTAATATATTTTGATGAGACACACACACACACGCACACACACACACACACACTGCAGCGACCAATATCATCTAGCCTGGGTAAACCACTCCCCCTGCTGGACAACATTTCATTCTGCCCGGAGGGTTTGCAAATCTAAATGCTAAATATATCATCTATAATCCATTGCCGTGGAGAACTGTGTGACCCATTGAAATACTTTAGGCTACTGCTTTCCACAGTGTTGCATAGCCCTGGTCCAGTGCTTACAGCGAGGCTCTAGCATTGGATATGTCTGTGTTGCACAGATAACTGTGACCCATTAAAAGTAGTTACTTCTTCCCAACATGCATTGCACTGTTTCAGACAGACAAAAAAAAAAAAGAAAAACGGGACTAACTTTTCTGGGAGTCGATGGGCACTGATGCTCATTCCACAGACAAACAGCGGCGTCCATTAGCTTTAATTAGCTCTGTTACAGTTAGATTAGTTTAGCATTCAGCACTGTTCTAACTTCTGTTCTCTGTTGATCTGGGAGAGTTTAGTCAGGAAGCAACACAACATGTCAGCGAGTAAAGTCACATCCCAGACGGTAAGAGCGGACCTCAAACGGACTGGACCGTCAGAGCGGACCGAAGGAGGAGACGAACTATTTGGGCTTTTTAAGAGAGAGATGTCGGAGGAACAGATCTACCAGACCTCCATGCTGAAGCAGCCTGTGATAAAGTTACACAGAATAGAGAAGGAACAGATCTACCAGACCTCCATGCTGAAGCAGCCTGTGATAAAGTTACACAGAATAGAGAAGGAACAGATCTACCAGACCTCCATGCTGAAGCAGCCTGTGATAAAGTTACACAGAACAGAGAAGGAACAGATCTACCAGACCTCCATGCTGAAGCAGCCTGTGATAAAGTTACACAGGATAGAGAAGGAACAGATCTACCAGACCTCCATGCTGAAGCAGCCTGTGATAAAGTTACACAGAATAGAGGAGGAACAGATCTACCAGACCTCCATGCTGAAGCAGCCTGTGATAAAGTTACACAGGATAGAGAAGGAACAGATCTACCAGACCTCCATCCTGAAGCAGCCTGTGATAAAGTTACACAGAATAAGTAAGTGCATGTTTACATGTCACTGTACACTACTACACTTTGATTTCATCTTCAACAGAACGCACATGTACACAAATGTTGTCGCTACGGAGTAATGCTTCCTCCTAGTCCTAGCGCTAAAATGTATAGTTATTCTCCACCAGGCCAGACTAAAGTGGACTAAAATACAATAGAATATAAAATAATACAGACAAGGCATTGAAAGTTACAAAAAAATACCTTTTAATTAATCATTGCTAATATAACAGTGTACACTTTCAATGGAAAGAAAAGGTCATACAGTTTGCTTACGGTGTTTCTCATTCACTGTCTGTTACACAGAAGAAACATTCACTCTGCAAAAAAAGTTTCCAAATCCCTACAATATGTTTTTAAACGTAATTTGTCTTAAGGTGGACTGAGAAGCTACTTGAATAGTTTAGTAGTCACAGATTTGATCAATTTACTGTATGTGTGTGTGTGCATCTGTGTTAATACAGCAAACATTATTCAAACGCATGCAAAACATGCAAAAACTACAAACGTCAATCAGTGCAAACGTCACAAAAAAATTCAAAATGATACTAAGTGAAACGTACCTATAAGTGCATTTGATGAATTGAACAATGTGGACCCTGTTGTAAACAAGTGTAATGCTTAATTGGGTCGTCCACTCACAGTTAACAGTCTCTGTATTGAGTTTGTGCTTGAAATGTACTGTAAATTCTACAAACTGTTAATAAATATTTCAATCAATCAATCAATACATTACTCAAATGTATAAAAAGTGAAGACGTGCAATGTACCAAGTGCAAACGTTACTCAAAAGTATAGGTCGGCCTACAACATGCAATGTACCTCAATGCAAACATCACTCAAATGTATAATATGGTACCATTCTTTATTTATTTTTGTCCAGTGTCCACTTTAGTCTGGAAATGGGATGTTTTTTTACCTTTCACCTCGCTGTATTGCTTGCCAATTATTTTTTACACCTGTGCTGCTTAGCTGAGGGTGTGGTGTTGTAGAGGAGGTCTCTGCTGCTTAGCTGAGGGTGTGGTGTTGTAGAGGAGGTATCTGCTGCTTAGCTGAGGGTGTGGTGTTGTAGAGGAGGTCTCTGCTGCTTAGCTGAGGGTGTGGTGTTGTAGAGGAGGTCTCTGCTGCTTAGCTGAGGGTGTGGTGTTGTAGAGGAGGTCTCTGCTGCTTAGCTGAGGGTGTGGTGTTGTAGAGGAGGTCTCTGCTGCTTAGCTGAGGGTGTGGTGTTGTAGAGGAGGTCTCTGCTGCTTAGCTGAGGGTGTGGTGTTGTAGAGGAGGTCTCTGCTGCTTAGCTGAGGGTGTGGTGTTGTAGAGGAGGTCTCTGCTGCTTAGCTGAGGGTGTGGTGTTGTAGAGGAGGTCTCCTCTGCTTAGCTGAGGGTGTGGTGTTGTAGAGGAGGTCTCTGCTGCTTAGCTGAGGGTGTGGTGTTGTAGAGGAGGTCTCCTCTGCTTAGCTGAGGGTGTGGTGTTGTAGAGGAGGTCTCTGCTGCTTAGCTGAGGGTGTGGTGTTGTAGAGGAGGTCTCCTCTGCTTAGCTGAGGGTGTGGTGTTGTAGAGGAGGTCTCTGCTGCTTAGCTGAGGGTGTGGTGTTGTAGAGGAGGTCTCCTCTGCTTAGCTGAGGGGGTGGTGTTGTAGAGGAGGTCTCTGCTGCTTAGCTGAGGGTGTGGTGTTGTAGAGGAGGTCTCTGCTGCTTAGCTGAGGGTGTGGTGTTGTAGAGGAGGTCTCCTCTGCTTAGCTGAGGGTGTGGTGTTGTAGAGGAGGTCTCCTCTGCTGCTTAGCTGAGGGTGTGGTGTTGTAGAGGAGGTCTCCTCTGCTGCTTAGCTGAGGGTGTGGTGTTGTAGAGGAGGTCTCCTCTGCTGCTTAGCTGAGGGTGTGGTGTTGTAGAGGAGGTCTCTGCTGCTTAGCTGAGGGTGTGGTGTTGTAGAGGAGGTCTCTGCTGCTTAGCTGAGGGTGTGGTGTTGTAGAGGAGGTCTCTGCTGCTTAGCTGAGGGTGTGGTGTTGTAGAGGAGGTCTCCTCTGCTGCTTAGCTGAGGGTGTGGTGTTGTAGAGGAGGTCTCTGCTGCTTAGCTGAGGGTGTGGTGTTGTAGAGGAGGTCTCCTCTGCTGCTTAGCTGAGGGTGTGGTGTTGTAGAGGAGGTCTCTGCTGCTTAGCTGAGGGTGTGGTGTTGTAGAGGAGGTCTCCTCTGCTGCTTAGCTGAGGGTGTGGTGTTGTAGAGGAGGTCTCTGCTGCTTAGCTGAGGGGGTGGTGTTGTAGAGGAGGTCTCTGCTGCTTAGCTGAGGGTGTGGTGTTGTAGAGGAGGTCTCCTCTGCTGCTTAGCTGAGGGTGTGGTGTTGTAGAGGAGGTCTCTGCTGCTTAGCTGAGGGTGTGGTGTTGTAGAGGAGGTCTCCTCTGCTGCTTAGCTGAGGGTGTGGTGTTGTAGAGGAGGTCTCTGCTGCTTAGCTGAGGGGGTGGTGTTGTAGAGGAGGTCTCTGCTGCTTAGCTGAGGGTGTGGTGTTGTAGAGGAGGTCTCCTCTGCTGCTTAGCTGAGGGTGTGGTGTTGTAGAGGAGGTCTCTGCTGCTTAGCTGAGGGTGTGGTGTTGTAGAGGAGGTCTCTGCTGCTTAGCTGAGGGTGTGGTGTTGTAGAGGAGGTCTCCTCTGCTGCTTAGCTGAGGGTGTGGTGTTGTAGAGGAGGTCTCCTCTGCTGCTTAGCTGAGGGTGTGGTGTTGTAGAGGAGGTCTCTGCTGCTTAGCTGAGGGTGTGGTGTTGTAGAGGAGGTCTCCCCGGAGTGGAGTGTGCGTATGTCACACTAGTCGATACATAGAAGGCATTTCTGTCCAGCGTCCACATTATAAAGTCCATGCACTCCAGTGAATAGCATTTATCCATTTAGATAACTGTTTTACGTTATTGAATTACTTATCTTTACACAGAAACATAATGTGTGTCTTTACAATAACTGTAATGTAATAATAATACTAATAATGTAATGTAATAATGATTTAATTAACGACACTTTTATTCTGAAATCAAATGGATGTCTTAAGCTAAATTCCAATACCGCAACTTTCACACTCGCTCACTCTCCTCGCGTCCTCCACTCGCTCCTCGGCTCCGCCACCAGCGAGGAGGAGAGGATTCGATGCGAGGACAGAGTGGTGGTCGAATTTTCCTCTAGAATCGGAATGTACTACGCTGTCATTTCAAAGCGACGGCACATTCCGCGATCACTAATGACGTGTATCAATTCAATTAAATTCAAAGGGCTTTATTGGCATGGGAAAACATACGTTAACATTGCCAAAGCAAAAGTGGTGGAACAATACAGTGTCACACAGCTGGATCACTGTAGCTTTGATTGATTGATTGAAATATTTATTAACAGTTTGTAGAATTACAGTAACATTTCAAGCACAAACTCAATACAAAGACTGTTAACTGTGAGTGGACGACCCAATTAAGCATTACACTTGTTTACAACAGGGTCCACATTGTTCAATTCATCAAAACATTTAGAGACATACAAATAGACACTTCTATGTAGTTAAGCTCTGATCCATATAAGCCTTCTACTGCTTCTACGATTCTTGCCCTCTGAACTCCGAACAGAGCCGTATAGTCTACAGAATAGACAATTCATCATTTGGTGCATGTAACCGAGGCCAATGTGTATGTATTGGTAACATGTGCAAGGCAAGGCTATTTATTCCTGAAATAGTGAATAAGCGCCAGGATGCGCACACGTATAAATCACCCCCCCCCCCCCTCCGACAGTCAGTCCTCCTCCGACGGTCTTTGCAAATAACGGACACTATAACAGGAATTAGGTATAGTCTCTCGGACTTACATATTCAGTTCAGTCCACATATAAATAAATACATTTTTGTCACCCATTCATAGCAGTCTGTGCATTCAGGGGGGGGGGGGGGCATAGTATCGGGTTTCAAGCAGTGTTTTTGTGCCCATGTGGAGGAGGCGGACTTATGTCACTGGAGAAGGAAAAAAACATGTACACGTGATGCGGAAATCCGCTGCGAGGAGACAAAATACCCCACCGAGCCTGTACCTGATGTACACTCGCTCTATGCGGTCTCGGAGAGCCCACTCGGCTCCTCCACTCGACTCCACTCTCCTCCTCGATGGAGCACTTTAACAAATGGAACGTTAACCATTTCCGGGTCACGCTGGAATGACCCCGAGTGACCGAGTGGGAGTGAGCGAGTGGCCGAGATTTTGGGTATTGGAATTTAGCTTATGATTTGCTAGCTCTCAAACAGGAGCAGCAAGCAGCCTCAGGCTTGGTTACCACCACCACCAGCAGCAGCTGCTAGCAGCCCTAGACTGGGCCACCTCCAGCAGCAGCAGCTAGCAGCCCCAGATTGGGCCACCTCCAGCAGCAGCAGCTAGCAGCCCCAGACTGGGCCACCTCCACCAGCAGCAGCAGCTAGCAGCCCCAGACTGGGCCACCTCCACCAGCAGCAGCAGCTAGCAGCCCCAGACTGGGCCACCTCCACCAACAGCAGCAGCTAGCAGCCCCAGACTGGGCCACCTCCACCAGCAGCAGCAGCTAGCAGCCCCAGACTGGGCCACCTCCACCAGCAGCAGCAGCTAGCAGCCCCAGACTGGGCCACCTCCACCAACAGCAGCAGCTAGCAGCCCCAGACTGGGCCACCTCCAGCAGCAGCAGCAGCTAGCAGCCCCAGACTGGGCCACCTCCAGCAGCAGCAGCAGCTAGCAGCCCCAGACTGGGCTACCTCCACCAGCAGCAGCAGCTAGCAGCCCCAGGCTCCAGGTCAGAGTCGGTGAAATGGCCAAGACAAGAAGCGACGATGCTATTACCAAATCAATGGTTTATGAATTACTCGATCTACAGAAGTCTTATTTTAAAGACTTAATTGATCAGCAAGAAAAGAGCTTTAAGGCATGTCTACAAGTTTTTGTGGACTCCACAGTCTCTCGTGTTGATAACCTGGTGAGGGAAGTGGTAAACATGTCTAGGAATGTTGATGATTTAAAAGCTAGCCTTCAGTTTTCTCAGGCTGAGCTTGATGGCCTAAAAATCAGTAATGCAAAATGCATGGAGGTTGGGAAAACCATATCTGAAAGGCTGTCGGCCTCTCTTACCTCCACAAATGATGTGTCAGCAAAGCTAGATTACCTGGAAAACCAATCTAGGCGAAGCAATGTGATAATTGACGGCATTCCTGATGTGAAATCAGAATCTTGGTCTGAAGCTGAGACCAAGGTTAAACATCTGTTTTCCAACCACCTTGAAATTGAGCCTAAACTCATTGAAATTGAGAGAGCACATCGCGTCGGCAAATATGATCCTACAGGACGCCCAAGATCAATAGTGGCAAAGCTCCTCAGATTCAAGGACAAGGAAGAAATCTTCAAACGTGCTAAGAAACTGAAGGACACAAACTTTTATATCAACGAAGACTACTCTGAAAGCGTCAGGCAAAAACGAAAGGATCTGTTGCCACAAATGAAGGCTGAACGTCTGAAAGGAAACATTGCCTACTTGAAGTTTGATAAGTTGATTGTTCATCCCCCTCGCGAAGCTTAGATCCTTTCTATTGCTTGTTGTTTTTTTTTTAATTTTAGCAGTCTCTCTAATTTGATTTTTCTTTTTCTTTTATCATGACTGATCATACTTATGTGCCTTTACAACCCATATCTAGTCTACCAGCATTTAATCCTTTTGAGTTATGTATTGATAAGGATAGCATTTATGATGAGTTCTTTAATCCTGATTCAAATCATGTTGACCTGAAAAATGTAAAATTATCTTGTGAATATTACACTGAAGATCAGTTTAGTAAATCTGCTCAAGTAAAAGCACCAAATACATTCTCTTTTTTGCACCTAAATATTCGTAGTATACCTCAACATTATGATCAATTAACAGATTACCTATCTATCCTAAACTTCTCATTTTCAGTAATGGCCTTTTCAGAAACATGGCTTCACGATAATATTACTTGTCTCTATCCTTTGGAAAATTATAATGCTATTCATTCCTGTAGAAACACCACACCAGGTGGTGGTGTTTCCCTCTATGTTTCAGATCAGTTTAATTTCAAGGAAAAAAAGGAGCTAAACCAATATTTTGATAAGACCTTAGTGGAAGCTGTGTTTGTAGAAATTCCATCTTGCTTACCCTTTAATGGGGAAAGCATTATAATTGGGTGCATTTACAGACCACCTGAGTCAGATCTTGCCATTTTTAATGATGCCCTTTATCACACGCTTGAAATGATTTCTAAGGAGCGGAAAAGGTGTGTATTATTAGGTGACTTCAATGTAAACCTTCTCAACAGTAAACAGTCAGCTACTGTAGATTTTCTTAATGTTCTTTATTCTACCTATTTTTATCCTTCAATTCTCAGACCCTCCAGAATAACTACTACTTCAGCCACACTTATTGATAATATTTTATTAAACTTTTTGAACCTTGAAATTACTTCTGGCCTCTTGTTAAATGATATTTCAGATCATCTCCCAGTTTTCCAAATAATTCATATAAATGATAATGCACTTAGTAATAACTTGGTACAAGAGGAAATTAGTTATCGTAAATATTCCAAAAGGAATGTAGAATTCTTCATATCTTCTATAAAGTGTGTTTCATGGGATGGTGTTTTAGGGCTGCAAGATGTGAAGAAAGCTTACCAGCTGTTCTTAATGTTTTTTAATCCTGTCTTTGAAAAATGCTTCCCAATGATAACTTCTATAAAAAAGAAAAAAGCTCATAAAGCAAACCCTTGGTTCACCACAGAATTAAGAAAATATTCTCTTCTAAAAAATAAACTATATAAAAAATCTATCCTAAGTCCCACGCCTCTTAATGTGGACACTTATAAGAAGTCCAAAAATTCTTTCACTCAATCTTTAAGGAATGCAAAAAAGAAATATTTCTCAGATAAATTCATCCATGCATCTAATGACATTAAGTCCACGTGGAGTGTCATTAATCAACTGTTACAACGAAAAAAACTAAAATTAATTGTTCCAGTTGAGGTACTAGGAAATGAAGGCTCTCCTCTCAATCAGAGAGAGATAGCAAACGGTTTAAATGATTTCTTTGTCAATATTGGCCTCTCGCTGGCAGCGAACATAAATGTTTCTGATGAAATACCAGCTAGTTTGATTAAGGGTCAGTTTTCTCCACTCTGCAGTTTTCATCCCCCTAGTATTGCTGAAGTGAGAAGCATTGTCTTAAACTTAAAAGATTCTGCTGAAGGGCATGATGGGTTCAGAAGTAGTTTCATTAAAGAAATAATTGATTTTATTATTCAACCTTTAACTCATATTTTTGGTTTATCTTTACTATCTGGTGTCGTTCCGCATGAACTCAAAATAGCAAAAGTTGTGCCGCTACACAAATCAGGAGACTCAAACAATTTTAGCAATTATCGTCCTATATCAATTCTTCCCTGTTTTTCAAAGATTTTGGAAAAACTTATTTACTCCAGAATCTCAGCTCACTTACTTCAGAACAACATCCTCTATTGCCACCAATATGGATTTCGCAAGAAATACTCAACTGAACAAGCTCTGTTACAGCTTGCCAACAATATCTCTTCTGCTCTAGAAGACGAGAAATTTGCTCTTGGGGTTTTCTTGGATTTAACCAAAGCTTTCGATACTGTTAATCATAAAATTCTTGTTTCTAAACTTAATAGATATGGCCTACAGGATGTTGCTCTCAAGTGGTTTTCTAATTATCTAGAAGACAGAGAACAATACGTATGTATCAATAGTTGTATATCTGCAAAGTTGAAAATATCAGTCGGAGTGCCACAGGGCTCCATACTTGGTCCTTTATTATTTTTGATTTATATTAATGATTTAACCATGAACTGCAATAAGTTTCTTCCTATTTTATTTGCAGATGATACTAATCTCATTGCCTCACACAGGGATTTAAACACTCTCGTTAAACATGTTAATGATGAATTGTTGGATGTCTTCAAATGGTTTCAATTGAATAAGCTTACCCTCAATATAAAAAAATGCAACTTCATGATTTTTAGTAATATAAACAAAACATTTCCCAAAGAAAAACCTAGAATTTTAATCAATGGCTCTGAAATTTGCCAGGTTCGCCATACTAAATTCTTGGGTGTCATTATAGACGAACTTTTAAATTGGAAACAACATATTGATGCTGTATGTATGAAGTCTATGAAGATGCTTGGTATATTGAGAAAAATCTGCCCTTTTGTTCTTCCTTCATGTCATTTAACACTCTATTATAGCTTAATTTTCCCTCATATTAATTACTGTAATATTGTCTGGGCTGCTACATACTCATCACATCTCACTAAATTACTGATCATTCAAAAAAGGTTTCTGAGAATGATTTCACTTTCAAATCGGTATGAGCCGTCTGCCCCGCTCTTTATTAAATATTCACTATTACCCATTGACAAAGTAAACGTTTTTCAGACCTGTTTATTTATGTTTAAATTCAAAAAATGCATACAAGACATTCCGTCTTCTTTTCACAATTTCTTCCGTGTTACTTCTGACATTCACTCCTACCCCACAAGGCAAAGAGATCATTTTGAATTACCCTATTGTCGCACATCCAAACATCAATCTTTCATCAAATTTAGAGGCCCTCATCTATGGAACTCCCTAGATGATTCACTTAAATCCTCATTATCCTTGCCAATATTCAAAAAACATCTAAAGAAATATCTTATTTTTTCCTCTCTGTAGATTACATGTTTTACTTTGATGCGTTATATTTTCTTTTGTGTGTTTGTTGTTGTATTGTTTATTTCTTATAACTCTGTCTGTGTTTTTATTTCTTTACTGCACAGCTGCCCCCCTTTGCCAATTTATGTACTGTACTTTATGAACTTTTAATCTTTTAAACCAATGACCTCTTCCTTCAGGAAAGGATTCCATATAAGCCTTCTGGCTTCTTCCTTTCCTTGCATTGTATTTTTGTTTCTTTGATATGTTATTGTCTATTTTTTGTACCACATGCTAAATAAATAAACCTAAAACCTAAAACCTAAAACGAAGCTCTAGGTGTAGCGTAGTAACTAAAAGTATTTTTTTAATTGTAGAGAGAGAGATGCAGTCATCAGGCATGCCATGAATCAGCCTGAATGTTCCAACTGCCATCCTAAATTCAGAACATTAGTTGCTAATACAATTATTTCTATGGATATGCGGTACTTACGATTTATTTTTTGGTTCCTGTATACTTGGAACTAGGGATGGATATCATTAAGATTCATGAGTCCGATAACGGATCCGGTTCTGCTCATCGATTCCGGTTCCTAATGGTTCCCTATTTCAGTTGCAACTACCAACCATGTGTTCATTCGGTTCCTACTTGGAACCGAATGTCAGTACCCAATAACAATCCCTAAATACAACACAGCTTGCATGTTGTTTTAAACATTTTATTTAGCCTATGTTTCTCTCTCCTTCTCCATCCCAGATGTCCTTCCTGCCCAACTCAAACATCTCTACAGCAGAAATAAACATCTCAACCAACACCAGAGAATTCATACAGGAGAAAAGCCCTACCACTGTGACCAGTGTGGGAGTAGGTTCAGCCAGAGTAATTCTCTCAAACTACACCAGAGAATTCATACAGGAGAGAAGCCCTACCACTGTGACCAGTGTGGGACTAGGTTCAGCCAGAAAAATAGCCTCAAAATTCACCAGAGAATTCATACAGGAGAGAAGCCCTACCACTGTGACCAGTGTGGGACTAGGTTCAGCCGGAGAAGTCATCTCAAATATCACCAGAGAATTCATACAGGAGAGAAGCCCTACCACTGTGACCAGTGTGGGACTAGGTTCAGCCGGAGAAGTCATCTCAAATATCACCAGAGAACGCATCCAGGAGAGAAGCCCTATGCCTGTGACCAGTGTGGGAAACGGTTCAGCCAGAGCAGTCATGTCACAACTCATAAGAGAATTCATACAGGAGAGAAGCCCTACCACTGTGACCAGTGTGGGACTAGGTTCAGCACAAAAAGTGATCTCAAAGTTCACCAAAGAATTCATACAGGAGAGAAGCCCTACCACTGTGACCAGTGTGGGACTAGGTTCAGCCAGAAAAATAACCTCAAAAGTCACCAGAGAATTCATACAGGAGAGAAGCCCTACCACTGTGACCAATGTGGGACTAGGTTCAGCCAGAAAAATAACCTCAAAAGTCACCAGAGAATTCATACAGGAGAGAAGCCCTACCACTGTGACCTGTGTGGGACTAGGTTCAGCCAGAGCGGTCATCTCAAAATTCACCAGATAACTCATACAGGAGAGAAGCCCTACGCCTGTGACCAATGTGGGAGTATGTTCAGCCAGAAAGATAACCTCAAAATTCACCAGAGAATTCATACAGGAGAGAAGCCCTACGCCTGTGACCAATGTGGGAGTAGGTTCAGCCAGAAAGATAGCCTCAAAATTCACCAGAGAATTCATACAGGAGAGAAGCCCTACCACTGTGACGAGTGTGGGAAACTGTTCAGCAGAATCGGTGAGCTCACACTTCACCAGAGAATTCATACAGGAGAGAAGCCCTACCACTGTGACCAGTGTGGAAAACGGTTCAGCAGCAACAGTGGGCTCAAACACCATGAGAGAACTCATAGAGAGGAGACCAGCTACCACTGACAGTTGGAGACTTTGAGTAAAACTCTTCTCTGTAAAGTCTCACCTCAAACAACATCCCATCGTAAGATACTTTGGGCATGATGGTGCACACTTACGTTTTGATACAACACACACACACACACACACACACACACACACACACACACACACACACACACACACACACACACACACATTCTCCCATTAATACATCCCATGAAGAACGAAAATTGTATATTCTAGGCTACCACCCAAAGTACTTTATTACATCATAACTTCCAGCGACAGCAGTGGATTAAAGTTACCATGGAAACAATGATGCAATGATGATGTAACTTTGCTCGTTAAGGTCAGGTGTAGCCAGGTGTCAGGTGTAGCCAGGTGGGTCACATGGTTCAGCCTGTGTTTTTGCGACCGCTACATTTACAGAGCAAACGTTTACAGAAAACGTTCAGATTTATTTTCTTTTAAAAGGGGAAAATGTTTTATCCCAGTATTTTGTAACACATTGTTTTCACCCAGTGTCAATTATCTAATGTAATCCTGGGCGCTACCACTTCCTCTGCCAACCTGGAGAGAGTAACGGACTGACCTCATGCCTCCTTCAATGCATGAGGAGTCCAAGCCGCTTCTTATCACCTGACATTGGAGAGTTTCCCCGGTTGGACGTAGCGCGTGGAAGGAACACGTTATTCCAACCAGTTCCTTTTCCCTCCATCAGGCGCCTCGGCTGGCCAGGGGGAGGCAGCACCAGGATTAATGTATGTATAAAATGTATTATTATTAAATTTACATTTTAAATATAAAGTACTCTCCCCGGGACCACAGATGGTAGAATTTATCTGGGAACGTTTATTAGCACCCGTGCATTCCACGTTGTTAAATTTTAAAAAAACATTTTAATACGACCACCCTGGCTATTTTTTCTCACAATGGGGTGCGTTTGGAAATTCACAGTTGCAAACCTATTAGCTTGTGTTGACAGTGCGGTCAGTGTGCCTATATATCGAACGCACCCAGAATCAGAATCAGAAGACTTTATTTCCATGACATGTAAACATGTTTAGGAATGTGGTTTAGTGGGACAGCAGAGTGCAGTTTTTACAACAACATTAGGACAAGTGCAAAACAGGACAAGACGGTGCAAAGAATAGTGAATAAAATAAAGTGCAGAGAGTTGAAGTGATCCGTTCAGAGCACAAGTCAGTCCATTCCACTCTGAGTGGGGGTGGAGGGAGGATAAGGGGGGTCGGGGGGGGGGGGGGTGGAGGGAGGATAAGGGGGGTCAGGGGGGGGGGGGGTGGAGGGAGGATAAGGGGGGTCAGGGGGGGGGGGGTGGAGGGAGGATAAGGGGGGTCAGGGGGGGGGGGGTGGAGGGAGGATAAAGGGGGGTGGGGGGGGGGGTGGAGGGAGGATAAAGGGGGGTGGGGGGGGGTGGAGGGAGGATAAGGGGGGTCAGGGGGGGGGGGGGGTGGAGGGAGGATAAAGGGGGGTGGGGGGGGGTGGAGGGAGGATAAGGGGGGTCAGGGGGGGGGGACACCAGCAGCGTTGAGGAGCCGGATATCCGTGGGGGAAAGCTGTTTGAATGTCGGGCCTTCATAGTCTTTGTGTGTATCCGAGTGCAACACACCTCCCAAGTCCAACCGATCGTGACGCGTAGTTGGAAGCCTATGGTGAAAAAACTGACAACTATTTTGTACAATTTTGAGGTTGTTTTTTTATGAATTCTTACTGGAATATTTTCATGTTTCAATCCTTTTACTCCACTGTTTTTTGACTCCTTCAAAAGCGCTCTCAAAGGGCACCTGCGGACGGCTGCAATTCGAAACCTGGCCCCCGTCAAATCTGAACCCCCCACCCACCCCTTTTTCCCCTCACTGTATATGTGTTTTCCACTTTTTACCCCTTTTATGATTATTTCCTGTTTTTTCCTATACACAGATTTAATGTTTGACTTTAGTTCAATGTTTGTTTTGTAAACGCCGTTTACAAACGTTTACAATGAAGGGAACGTTTACAATGAAGGGAACATTTACGTAATAATGTGTCATTATATTGTCTCTTCATTGTTAATGGCATTTAATGTTTGTGTTTGCACCGTTTGTTTTACATCACCTAATCAACATGAGTTAGACTTTAATATATTAGCGCCCCTCACTTCACACGGGTGTGATTTATTTTATATGTATGCCATACTTTTCCCCCAAAGTCTCCTGAACTTTTGAACACAGTATTTTACGTTGAACTAATTTGTTTAGAAATCCATGTCGTTACACCTGCATCTAAACTACTAAAGAGTGCTGGGTTGCACCCCGAAAATAGCTGATCTACAAGTGCTCAACGCGTCTCAGTGCGACGCCTTGAGAGCTTGTAGATCAGCTATTTTCGTCCAAAAGTGCCCTCTTACGGGATTTCAGCCCCTGCCTCTAACACTCTGTGCACGTCCCTGGGCATATAGGCCTGTCACTGACCAACAGGTTTGTGTGTTTTAGTCGTTTTAATCGAGACTTTGACGTGTAGTTTAAAGGTGATTAAAATATACATAAATGTATTTTGTTGGCCATATTTCCCTATCTTTCCCTATATTATGATGCTGAGGTGTTCTCCTCCACTCTCCCTTTGCCCCCCTGTGGCTGAATGCACTGTTTATATCCACTACAGTTTACTGTTCTCCTCTGGCTGAATGCACTGTTTATATCCACTACAGTTTACTGTTCTCCTCTGGCTGAATGCACTGTTTATATCCACTACAGTTTACTGTTCTCCTCTGGCTGAATGCACTGTTTATATCCACTACAGTTTACTGTTCTCCTCTGGCTGAATGCACTGTTTATATCCACTACAGTTTACTGTTCTCCTCTGGCTGAATGCACTGTTTATATCCACTACAGTTTACTGTTCTCCTCTGGCTGAATGCACTGTTTATATCCACTACAGTTTACTGTTCTCCTCTGGCTGAATGCACTGTTTATATCCACTACAGTTTACTGTTCTCCTCTGGCTGAATGCACTGTTTATATCCACTACAGTTTACTGTTCTCCTCTGGCTGAATGCACTGTTTATATCCACTACAGTTTACTGTTCTCCTCTGGCTGAATGCACTGTTTATATCCACTACAGTTTACTGTTCTCCTCTGGCTGAATGCACTGTTTATATCCACTACAGTTTACTGTTCTCCTCTGGCTGAATGCACTGTTTATATCCACTACAGTTTACTGTTCTCCTCTGGCTGAATGCACTGTTTATATCCACTACAGTTTACTGTTCTCCTCTGGCTGAATGCACTGTTTATATCCACTACAGTTGAGTAGTCGGGACGTCGGAGGGGATTTAAACGTTTAGCCAATTGCAGCGCGAGGCTGTGACGGTGTGTTCAACCCAGCAGTATTATAATGAAAACGCGATGTATAATATTATTATCCCCATATCTTAGTTTCACCAACATTGTTCATGGGAAATAATATATGTTCATGATTTAATATGTAAGCCTATTGAAATGATGAGAATCGCTATAATGTATAGCGCATGGTTGGGTGGTCCGGCCGGCTCGAAGCATGCATTCAACCCGTGCTCGCCAACGGTGACAAGCTAGCCGCAGCGGATCAGCATATAGCGATTTTTGTTCATTGCAATGAATAACCGTGGACAGAGTAGTTCACATGAACGATGCTGTAGTGGCATGGGGCATTTGAGGGGCAATGTGTTTTATATGCACGATTACAAATAAAAGATAATTGAATTGAGAGCCAGTGAGTCTCCTCTACTACTTCCTACTTCCTCATTTGCGGGACTCGTCGTGTCAGTCGTGTGATATTGTGAATAATATGCTACAGTTACCCTTAAAAAACATGTCAACTCAATGTCATTGCTGTAACTAAGATATCGATAGAAATTCATAATTTTTGAATGTCATATTTAGCCATACGAGCGCAATATCCATAGCGTCCCTCCCAGCAGCAACAACAACAACCCCATAGCCTGAAGTGACCAGGGGCCTGTTTCACAAAACTTGGATTAGAGATTAAGCCGGGCTTTAACACATATCCTGGCTTAATATCCTGGATCAGTGTTTAACCGGTTTCATGAAAGCTGGTTGATCTTGCCAGATTCATTTAACCAGTTAACCTGGATATGTTGAGGCTTGATTCGGTTTCATGAACGTGATGCTACATTAGTTACCATGGAAACTAATGCTTTGGATTTAGCCTGCTCCGGACCAGGCTAACAGCCAGGTTTAACCTAATCCTGAATGTCTTTACTGTTCATTAAGCAGTCAAACTGATCACAAACCAATGATGTTTTCCAGATTTATTCAACTATTATGGGTTTATGTTGCCTTATTTGTATCGGTCTGCATTAAAGGACTAATTTAAGCACTATATAAAATCAAATAACCAAAATATATAGGCTGCACAACATCATGAGCTTGTAGATCAGCTGCTTTTGGTGAATGTTCCCCATGAATAGGTTTGCTGTCGTGCAAGTGCATGGTTAAGAAGAATTATTATTAGGGCCGGGACTAATTGCGATTAATTTAGATTAATTAACTACAGAAAAATTAATCACGATTAACTACAGATAAATTAATCGCACCTTTTTTTTCACCGCGGAACGTTTCTCACTGGGCGCTTTTCTATAGTAGCTACTGAAAACTGGAAATAATAAAAAGTCACCCCATTTTGTGTTGCCTAGAACTGGAGGTCTGACAAAAAACAGTAACAATATGAAGTAAGTACAGCTTTGTGATGTCACTGAGATGTACTTGTTACTGTTACTAATTGTTTTTTCAGACCTCCAGTTCTAGGCAACACAGAATGGGGTGACTTTTTATTATTATTTCCACAACAGGTATATTAATGACAGTAAAATGTTGAAAATGAGTGGTATCCTGTAGTCACTATTCGTTGATTCACTGGGATACCAAAAAACATTTTAAAAAAAGGTTTCTCGCTGTTCTCGGGTTGAATATTGATATGCGATTAAAATGCGATTAATCTAGATTAATTAATCGCAAAGCCTCTGATTAATTAGATTATTTTTTTTAATCGAGTCCCTGCTCTAATTATTATATATTATTATTATTATTATTATTATTATTATTATTTGTAAAAGTGAAAACCACTAAATATCATTACTCATTGTTTTACAACATATTACCATTGTAACGTTTCACCCACTACTAGTCCTACATACTTACACCTAGAAACCCCATTCAAACCTATTTAGGTTCATCCTACGGTGGACATGATTGTGTGCCTGAAAAGGAATCTTTGAAATGTTTCATAGTTTTAGAAATATAGTGCTTTCAAATTTGAGACATTTATAGGCAGATAGTGGCACTTCAAAAAATCACTTTCACCTAGAAACTCCATTCACACTTTGTGAAATTCAGCTTACTGTGGAGACACATGCTGGAACTTTTTACTTTGAAATGTTTTGTAGTTTCTGAGTTATTTAACTTAAACGCCCAATGCATTCTCAATGGCAATAGCACAAACTTTGGCATATGCTACATGAACCCATGACCCTCACCAGTCTGGCCCCTGTCTGGACAACAACCCCCTTCCCCAAAGGTAGCTCCCTCAGAGGAGGGGAGAGAAGGCTTTTGATTGATTGATTGAAATCATTATTAACAGTTAGTAGAATTTACAGTACATTTTAAGCACAAACTCAATACAAAGACTGTCAACTGTGAGTGGACGACCCAATTAAGCATTACACTTGTTTACAACAGGGTCCACATTGTTCAATTCATCAAAACATTTAAAGACATACAAACATTTAGAGACATACAAATAGACATTTCTCTGTAGGTAAAGAACAGAACAGGAATTCATCATATGGGAAGCAAAAAAGGGAAAAGATACAATATACAGTGAGGGAAAATGGGGTGGGGGGGATTCAGATTTTACAGAGGCCAGTTTCGAATTGCAGCCATCCGTAGGTGCCCTTTGAGAGCAGTTTTGAAGGAGTCAAGGGATTCACATGTCTTAATGACTGTTGGTAGGGCGTTCCACATTTTGGTGGCATAGGAGCGAAAAGAATTTAGTCCCTTGTTTGTGCCGAATCTGGGTTGTACATGGTTTGTTGCACTCTTGGCTCGTGGCTTTGATGTGCTCTACAGTCTACACCAAAGCGCCCAGAGTGGGGGGGGCAGTTTGTTAACCAGCATTGTTGCAATGTTTGTAAAGAAGATGTTCCAGTGGTTGGCTACATCAAGCTTGTCAGTGATGAGGGTGTTATTTGATTTGATGTTTATGTTAGTAAACCTGGTTTTTAGTTTCTGACCACAGCCTAGTTGGTTGTTTAGTAGCTTCCAGAGCTCCCGAGGATTGTTTTTGATTTCCTCAGCTTTATCATTGATAAAGTTACTTTTGGGTGATTTGGTCATGGCAATTACACCGTTTCTTAGCTTGTTACATTGGGTTTTTAGGATGCACAGTTTGGTTTGGAGATCACTGTCGAAGCGCTTGCGCTTGGCTAGGTTGGACTTGCATTTAAGAAGTTCAGAGCATTTGTTGTCTCTGGCTTTCATTGCAGTCAGTATGTCCGAATTCATCCATGGCTCCGAGCGGGTTTTGACCCTGATGGTTCTCAGAGGAGCCATGATGTTTAGTACTGATGTAAATTTGGTTTTAAAGCCAAGCCATGCTTCTTCGACTAGTGAGCTCCTGAGCACTGTAGAGGGTCCATTTGGTTCCATTGGTAGGGATACAGACCTGTAAAGGGTCCATTTGGTTCCATTAAGGGACACAGACCTGTAGAGGGTCCATTTGGTTCACGGTACCCTGCGGGGGTCCGTGGACCAACGCTTTGACAACCACAGAACCACTGTCATGAACGATACAATAATATGGATGGACTATAATCAGTCAGAGTTGTAAACAGAGGCAACGCTGCCCCCTGTTGGTCAATCATCTCAGTGCGTCATGTTTCTGTTTGACCTTACATGCACGCAGCTATCTGTCAGGGCGAAACCATGATGCACACACACACACACACACACACACACACACACACACACACACACACACACACACACACACACACACACACACACACACTCTACTAAAGTTATACGCTCAATCAATCGATTGGCTGGAGTGGAGATAGATATTTAATTGCATGTATTAAATAATTATAAAGTATTGTTGAATCATAACTAAGATATAAGTCTGTTGAGATGTGACACGATCATGTAGGTTTACTAGGAAGACTGTTAGTGCCCCCTAGGAGTTACAACCAGATGTTTTTACATGGAGAGACTTCACTACTCACTAGGCAGACAGACAGACAGGCAGGCAGACAGACAGACAGGCAGACAGACAGACAGACAGACAGACAGACAGACAGACAGACAGACAGACAGGCAGACAGACAGACAGACAGACAGACAGACAGACAGACAGACAGACAGACAGACAGGCAGGCAGACAGACAGACAGACAGACAGACAGACAGACAGACAGACAGACAGACAGACAGACAGACAGACAGAGAGGCAGGCAGGCAGACAGACAGACAGGCAGACAGACAGGCAGGCAGACAGACAGACAGGCAGGCAGGCAGGCAGGCAGGCAGGCAGACAGACAGACAGACAGACATACAGACAATATCATTATACTATTTGCTTCACTTTTGAGAGAATGTGGATAGGCTAGGCCTAACCAGGTGAGCTATGCATTTCATTAGTTTAAATATATGGTAAAGAATAACAATAATACAATAATAAACATTATTTATGCGACATGTTTATTGTGAAAATTGTGCCAGGGAGATCATATAACAAAATAACGTTAATCTTAAAAGGTTACACATGATTACTTTTATGATGTAATGGTTAGAACACCTGGTCTCTGGTTGCATTCCCATAACAACCATGTGCCCTTGAGCCAAACTCTCTCTGCACTAAACCCTACATCACTACAAAAACAGACATACATAAATTACAAATAGCTCAAAACAAAGATGCCAGATTAGCTCTCCAGTGTTCCAACAGGACACACATTGCAGAAATGCACAGAAATCTATCATGGCTTACTGTTGAGAATAGATTACATTCACGTATTCTTACGTTTTTCAGAATTGTATTAATGGACAAAAAACCACAGTATTTCTTTGAACAGGTAGCACATGTAAGAGACGAACATAACCATATTATGACTAGACAAGCCAGTTGGGGTGTTTTGGTGGCACCTAAACCAAGAACAAATATTCTTAAATATTCTATTATCTACAGAGCAGTAATAGGTTGGAATGCACTACCAAAGTGTATGAACCAATACAAATACAAAATTCATCTTTAAAATCAAGTTAAAAGAACACCTTATGTAAATCATATAATGCAGTAACCCTGGGAAAATAATAATTTGAATGTATAATGTGTTGAAAGTGATTTTTTTGCTATGTTTTTCTTTGTTTTTGTATTTCTCCTATGTTCTTTTTTTTTTTATTTTTTTTTTTATTTTACTATGTTTTATTTTGAGTTAGTGTTTGTAAACAATTGTAAGTATTGCCTTTGTTAAATGTTAAATGTTAGTCTGTGTCGGACCCCAGGAAGACTAGCTTTTGTCAAGGCAAAAGCTAATGGGGATCCTTATAAACAATAAACAATAAACTACAAGAGTGTGTATGAATACAAGAGGAGAACGACACATTAAAATAGATTATTAACCACTTTAAGAGTGTGTATGAATACAAGAGGAGAACGACACATTAAAATAGATTATTAACCACTTTAAGAGTGTGTATGAATACAAGAGGAGAACGACACATTAAAATAGATTATTAACCACTTTAAGAGTGTGTATGAATACAAGAGGAGAACGACACATTAAAATAGATTATTAACCACTTTAAGAGTGTGTATGAATACTTGAGGAGAACGACACATTAAAATAGATTATTAACCACTTTAAGAGTGTGTATGAATACAAGAGGAGAACGACACATTAAAATAGATTATTAACCACTTTAAGAGTGTGTATGAATACAAGAGGAGAACGACACATTAAAATAGATTATTAACCACTTTAAGAGTGTGTCTGAATACAAGAGGAGAACGACACATTAAAATAGATTATTAACCACTTTAAGAGTGTGTCTGAATACAAGAGGAGAACGACACATTAAAATAGATTATTAACCACTTTAAGAGTGTGTATGAATACAAGAGGAGAACGACACATTAAAATAGATTATTAACCACTTTAAGAGTGTGTATGAATACAAGAGGAGAACGACACATTAAAATAGATTATTAACCACTTTAAGAGTGTGTATGAATACAAGAGGAGAACGACACATTAAAATAGATTATTAACCACTTTAAGAGTGTGTCTGAATACAAGAGGAGAACGACACATTAAAATAGATTATTAACCACTTTAAGAGTGTGTATGAATACAAGAGGAGAACGACACATTAAAATAGATTATTAACCACTTTAAGAGTGTGTCTGAATACAAGAGGAGAACGACACATTAAAATAGATTATTAACCCTTTAAGGCCCATTATGCCAGGGACGTGCACACACAGACATCAAAGGGGGCTTCAGCCCCTGCCCTTTTACCTCGTCTGTAAAACAACTGCCCTCTCCAGACCACGAATGCAGCGTTTACTACATGGTGAAAGAGATGCAAAACGCCCTCCTTTCCTCTCCATGCCATGTCGGAAGGAAGGCAGCGTTCTAGGAGAAAAGTCTCCTGAACTTGAACACAGTATTTTACTATTTTGCGTTGAACGAATTTGTTTCTAAATCCATGTCGTTTACACCTGCATCTCCACTAGCTAAAGAGTGCTGGGTTGCGCCCCGAAAATAGCAGATCTACAAGCTCTCAACGCGTCGCGCTGCGACGCGTTGAGAGCTTGTAGATCTGCTATTTTCGCCATGTTTTTGTCCAAAAGTGCCCTCTTACTGCCCCTCTGACACTCTCTATATACTTTTATATACATCATACGACGCACCATCAAACATAGCTGATCTACAAGCTCACAACGCAGGCTGAGAGAAAAAACAAGAACATCACAATGAAACTATTCTGCATGCTGACATGAGAGACTAAAAAACAAACGTGTGATCTACTTGAGGTCACACAACTCAGCAGTGGCTCCAGTGTTACACCAAACTCCAGCATGGAGGTTGTGTGTGAACGTGGTGCGGACGGTGTGGAGGAGAGTCATGGTGTCGTCAGACACGCTGTAGAAGGACAGAGTACCTGCACTGTGGTCCAGGTACACTCCTACTCTGGAGGAGGACACACGGCCTGGGATGGGAGTATCAATGCCTCTGTGTCTGATACTATAACCTCTGCTGGTACGCTCTAAACACCATGATTTATCATTGCCTCCAAATACACATTCATCACCAGACCCTGTTCTGCTGATATCTTTATATGAGACTGCTGCACCAGCAGATCCACTGATCTCTACCTCCCAGTACCAGCGTCCACTCAGAGCCTCTCTACTCAGAACCTGCTGCCAGGCAGTGAATCTCTCTGGGTGATCAGGATGTGATTGTGATTTGTTCATCCTTGTTACTTTCCTGTTCCCTTTAGACAGAGACAGCTGTTGATGAGCTGTGTTTGGATCCAGTGTGATCGGACGTGAATACTGTAAGAACTCAGCTCTGGTCTTGGGTTCTGCTGGTGCTGACAGTGAAACCAGTGGCGGATTTACCAATCTGGGGGCGGGGGGGGGGCGGGGGGGGGGCGGAGGGTGGGCCGCGGGCGGACGGCGGGCGGGCGGCGGGGGCCCCCCGCCTCGGGGCTCTGCTCAGCCGCTTGGTCTGCGTCGTGCAATAAACTGTCCCGGAGTGAAACATCCACTCTGTTCACTGCCTCCGAGACCTTTGTCCCTTCCTCTGTGAGAATGTCCTCCAGTCTGTCCCTCATCCTGGACACGGCCACAGTCACATCTTCAAAGTGCCTCAGAGGACGGACATGGCTGCTGACTGGGTGTGTAGAGTCACCGGTGGTGGAGAGGGAGGAGGGGTAACGCTGTAGGAAACGGATGTGATCCTCTGTGAGTGAGAGCTGCTCCAGCTCAGCATGTCTCCTCCTCAGTTCAGTGACCTCCTGCTCCGCACGCCTCCTCAGTTCTTCGGCACGACTCACTTGGCGTTCCTGCTGGTCTCGGATCAGCTGCCTCACCTCAGATCGTCTTCTCTCCACGGAAGAGATGAGCTCAGTGAAGACGGTGTCGCTGTCCTCCACTGCTCTGTCGGCACCGTGGTTAATGGACTCCACCTCCTGGTGAAGCCCCTTCACGTCTTTCTCTCTCTCCTGGATTCTCTGCTGGATGTTCTGCTGACTCGTATCGAGCTCTTTCTGTCTCTCGGCCCGTTCTGCTGCAGCTGAGATGGTATCGTGACCTTTGTGTTCGTCCATGGAGCACAGAGAGCAGATAAGCAGCCGATCGGTACGACAGAAAACCTTCTTCACTTCGACGTGACGAGAGCAGATGTTGTCCTGAAGCTCTCCGGAGGCTTGGACCAGCTGGTGTTTCTTAAAGGCAGGAGACTGATAGTGAGGCTGGAGGTGAGTGTCACAGTAAGAGACCAGACACTGAAGACACGTCTTCACGGCTTTCAGTCTCCTCCCAGTGCAGACGTCACAGACCACGTCTCCAGGTCCAGCGTAGCAGTGATCAGGAGGAGCAGCTTGGAGTCCTGTTGATATAGATTGACATACATGTATTTTTCAATCTGATAGAAATGTATTTCATTTGTATGTGCCTGTACCCTCATGTTTGGTAGACTAACCCATTCTGAACGGGCACCCATTTTGGTGTCAGCATCATGTTGTGCTTTACCTATTGAAAAATAGCAGATCTACAAGCTCATATCGCGCCACCGAGTGGCGCGCTATGAGCTTGTAGGTCTGCTATTTTTTAAAAATCAAAGAGCGACTGACATTTTTAGAATCTGATCTCAGGTCAGAATGGGTTCATCAGACCAGTGTGTGTCCAGTGGAAACCTCGTATGAATCTGATCTCAGGTCAGAATGGTTTAACAGCATGTCTCCGCTGCCTGATAACTAAGGCCAAACGGAATCCGCTGGTTCTTTTCTGTTTTTCTGCTGTGATTCCGGAGGAAAATCTGCGGGATTCTGTGGAGTGTTTTCTTTTAGACAGTTATCCAGGACTATAATCAATGTGTTTAGAGCAAAAATAACTCTAAATATGCTAAATAAACCTTAAAGTACCACAACAAAGTAATTAAGATCTATTAGTCAAACCTTCGACTTCATCCATTTTTATTCAATAATAATTCACTCCTTCATGAACATTCTTTAGTACAAAACAAATAACAAATCAAATAGCCAGCCAGTGGCTTTCAGCCAGCCAGCCAGCCAGCCAGCCAGCCAGCCGCTCAGTCCACTAACCAGCCAGCCAGCCAGCCAGTCAGTCAGTCAGTCAATTAGCCAGTCAGCTATATAGCCAGTCAGCCAGCCCCTAAGTCCGTTAACCAGCCAGCCAGTCAGTTAGCCAGTCAGCTATATAGCCAGCCAGTCAGCCAGCCAGCCAGTCAGTCAGTCAGTCAATTAGCCAGTCAGCTATATAGCCAGTCAGCCAGCCCCTAAGTCCGTTAACCAGCCAGCCAGTCAGTTAGCCAGTCAGCTATATAGCCAGTCAGTCAGCCAGCCAGCCAGCCAGCCAGCCAGTCAGCCAGCCCCTCAGTCCGTTAACCAGCCAGCCAGTCAGTTAGCCAGTCAGTTATATAGCCAGTCAGTCATCTGCCTCAACCAGAGCCTTTATGAAATACAACGCAAACGTCTTCCTCTCAGCAGTATATGGGCCTTGGAGAGGCAGGCAGCCAGGGTTTCAGTCCTATAGAACATACTGCAAAACTAAGACAATTTGTTAAAACCCTAGCATCCCTATTCTGAGGGTAACATTAGTCGAAAATAGCAGATCTACAAGTTCACAAACGATGGCTCATGCTGTGACTAAGTGGGCGTCTAAAAATACTGAACATGAATCCAACACAACACTGCCATGCGCATCAAAACAGAGTGGGCACTAGGGAAAGGTGCATGGGCAGACTGGGCACCATGCAGGGAAAGGTAGGTACCAAAACAGAGTGGGCACTAGGGGAAGGAGGGCAGACTGGGCACCAGGGAAAGGTATAGGCACCAAAACAGAGTGGGCACTAGGGGAAGGAGGGCAGACTGGGCACTAGGGAAAGCTGTAAACAGATGTGTTACATTAATATTTTGAGTAATACTATCTTGTGAAACTATAAAAAAAATCATATTCTCTCTCACATGCTCTCTCTCCACGGCACACACACACACGCACAAACACACGCACAAACACACACACACACACACACACACACACACACACACACACACACACACACACACACACACACACACACACACACACACACACACAACTCTCTCTTTCGCACGCACGCACGCCCTCTCCAAACACGCAGACACACGCACACACACACACACACACACACACACACACACACACACTTTCGCTCTCTCTCGCACGCACATCGCATGCAGTCTCTCAAACATACACTTTCTCCCTCTCTCTCTCAGGCCTCAGCTCTCTCTCGCCTCTCGGAGCGATCGAAAGTTAACGCTGCCCAATTCTTTTTAATTCAGTCCAGCATGTTAACCAAACAAGCTACCAAATAGCTAGCAAATAGGCTATTTAATGAGATCAGTGCAGATTTGCAAAAAATAATGCTCAGTCTTGAGAATGTTTTTGGCTTTAAGCCCTGGAATCAAGGAAGCAGGCATGATGGCTGCAATAATTCATCTTAATATCTCTGAGCATTTTATCGGTTGCACGGTCTGGGAAGAACCTGTTAAACAAGAGTGTTGAGCGACTACAGGAGATGAATGTATAAATAAGTGGCTGAGAGGCGATGGGATGGGCCAGGTTGTCAGACGCGCTCCGCAAACAAAAGGATTTCGCCGGGTCCAAAGCAATGCGTTTAAGTTGTTTTATTAAAGCAAGGCGCATAACTCAAAGGGTCTAGTCACAGCGATCAAACGTAAATAAAGTAAATAAAAGAAAGCAAAATAAGCGGTATAAAGCGGTCAACAAAAGTGCGGCCTCCCACACACACACCCCCTCTCTCTCACTGTGTCTGAAGCAGGTAGAATAGGTGAGGTATTGAATGAATCAGGTCCGCCCCTATGCCCGTCAATCATCCACGTTAACCACCATGGTGACAGCCCACTCTTTTCATAGACCAAAACAATTCATGGCTCCTACAAAGAGAATACCAGCACTCACGGAACTGTCCTTATCCCATTCTGACCGGGCACGCATTTTGGTGTTAGCATCATGTTATGCTTTAGCTATTGAAAAATAGCAGATCTACAAGCTCGTATCGCGCCACCGAGTGGCGCGATACGAGCTTGTAGGTCTGCTATTTTTTTTAAAATCGAAGAACGACTGACATTTTTAGAATCTGATCTCAGGTCAGAATGGGGTTAATCAGACCAGTGTGTGTCCAGTGGAAACCTCGTATGAATCTGATCTCAGGTCAGAAGGGTTAAAGGAACTTTATTGTTTCCATAGGTTTTTAATCTGAGCATTTCCCAGAGTATAGTTTTTCAGTGTTCCTTGTATATATATTTTTTACCTTAAATGTGGTAATGTGTAAAAAGGCTGAGTCACACTTGTTGTTCACAGCACACACCTGACAAAAGACCATTGATATGAAATATTGAGACTGTATACATGACCAAGACGTCTCCCTTCAGGAAGGGTATGGGTATTGGTGACATGGAGTGCCGGAGCTAAAGGAAACCCTATTACTAAAGTGCGGCTTTCCCAGTGGATTGCGGAGGCCATCCAACTGGCTCATGCCAGTACAGGGTTTCAGCCTCCTGAAGGCCTGAGGACACAGGATGCTGCCATACCCTGCGTAGAGCAGTGCACTAAGGGCACTATTCAAGGGTGTTTCCATACAGGATGTGTCATGTGTGTACGGTTGCAAGTTGGTCATCCTTTTTCAAGATTCTATAACCTGGACGTGGCAGAGCTTGCTATGCCTCACGTAGTCCTGGGTGTGGCCTCTAGACGAGGCAGGTCACGTACATAGACTATTAGGTTCGGGTAACTTATGTGAGTTGACCCTGGTACCTATATAGGGCATAGGGCATACCCCGGAGCATTTAGGTGGACCAGGACTGTCAGCTCAGATAGCCCTTGGAGCATAAGGTATATAAGGTTTTCGCATGGCGAGTATACGTGCATGTATATATATACAATACCACAAATCTCCTGCAACATATTAATGAGCATGTCATCCTGACACTATGGGCTGTATTTTGCGTGTCTTAAGTACCAGGTCTTATTACTTAACTTAAGACCTGGAGGCGTGATCAATGCCATTTGGCTATTCTGAGTGGCCAAAGAGCATTGACCACGCCTCCAGGTCTTAAGTTAAGTAATAAGACCTGGTACTTAAGACATGAAAAATACAGCCCTGAATATTTAAAATTGTGAATATTAAAAAAATAATATATATGTCCATCTCAGGGAGTGAGCTGTATTTACAAGATAACTTAAATCAGTCTCACCTGTCTTCTTCAGGGTCTCCACCACCTCAGCCAACATGGTGTTTTTCTTCATAACAGGTCTTGGGTTGAAGACCTGTTTGCATTGTGGACAGCTGAACCTCCCCCTCTGGTCGTCCTGGTTCCAGTGTACCTCGATACAGCTGCTGCAGTAGCTGTGTCCACAGGGAACAGTCACTGGATCCTTCAGTAGATCCAGGCAGATAGAACAGCACAACTGTTCCTGATCCAGTTGAACTCCCTGCTGCGCCATTTCTGTCTGTCTGTCTGTCTGTCTGTCTGTCTGTCTGTCTGTCTGTCTGTCTGTCTGTCTGTCTGTCTGTCTGTCTGTCTGTCTGTCTGTCTGTCTGTCTGTCTGTCTGTCTGTCTGTCTGTCTGTCTGTCTGCCTGCCTGCCTGCCTGCCTGCCTGCCTGCCTGCCTGCCTGCCTGTCTGTCTGTCTGTCTGTCTGTCTGTCTGTCTGTCTGTCTGTCTGTCTGTCTGCGTTCTGTCTGTCTGTCTGCGTTCTGTCTGTCTGTCTGTCTGTCTGTCTGTCTGTCTGTCTGTCTGTCTGTCTGTCTGTCTGTCTGTCTGTCTGTCTGTCTGTCTGTCTGTCTGTCTGTCTGCCTGCCTGCCTGCCTGCCTGCCTGCCTGTCTGTCTGTCTGTCTGTCTGTCTGCGTTCTGTCTGTCTGTCTGTCTGTCTGTCTGTCTGTCTGTCTGTCTGTCTGTCTGTCTGTCTGTCTGTCTGCCTGCCTGCCTGCCTGCCTGCCTGCCTGCCTGTCTGTCTGTCTGTCTGTCTGCGTTCTGTCTGTCTGTCTGTCTGTCTGTCTGTCTGTCTGCGTTCTGTCTGTCTGTCTGTCTGTCTGTCTGTCTGTCTGCGTTCTGTCTGTCTGTCTGTCTGCGTTCTGTCTGTCTGTCTGTCTGTCTGTCTGTCTGTCTGTCTGTCTGTCTGTCTGTCTGTCTGTCTGTCTGTGCCTGCCTGCCTGCCTGCCTGCCTGCCTGCCTGTCGACTGACTTAAGGTTGGTTTAACACATGATACGAGAGATCAGATAATTATAATAACCAGATATTCTGCTTATTGGTTCCTCAGAGGTCACATGAGATGAGACATCCTTTCTGATTGGTTCGTACGGACAAAACCACACTGAACCTTGTCCCTTCTTGGTACCTTGGTATTTCTATTGCTGTCAGGGCTGACGTCACGCCTACCTAGTTGTGATGTCATCCCCTCCTTATATAAGGCATCTTGTGATGTCATCCCCTCCTTATATAAGGCATCTTATACCTAGTTGTGATGTCATCCCCTCCTTATATAAGGCATCTTGCCAGAACCGTTCTCTGTCGGATTATAAACTTCAATCAAGTCTGTATGAGAATCTAAACCTAAGCCTTGCAACTTAAGCTTTTCTTAACTTGTCCATCTTTAAAGATATCGCCAAGACCTATACTCTGCAAAAGAGTTCCATCTGATCAGCACTTCCCGCTCTTGTGACAAAGAACATTCTCAACCCTTACAATTGGGCTGATACGAAAAGGCTTGTCAGGAATCTGGTTGAGCAGCTAGCTCACACTTAATTTCCAACGGGAGTCACGTGGTTTTGACGAGACAAGCTTTCTCCATGGCTGTCTTCATGCCCTCCTCCCCCCCCCCCCCCATGGAGCAAGCAGGGAGTAAGTTTGTTGTTGTTATTTTCTTATTTTTGGTTACTGGACCATTCTCACGAGTACCAGGAATGGGTGGACCGAAGGAGACGTTGAAATTCTTCGTCCACCAAAGTTCTTTTTCTTTGAGGGAACACAAACATTGAATGCTATTAACAATGAATGGCCAGCATTGAGTAAACACAAACATTGAAGACGAAGGTGGGGACGCAAATTCTGATTGGCCGGAATGAGATGATGTATGTACGATGGTATAAGAGCGCCCCTCACTTCACACAGGGGTGATTTTTTTATGCAGCTTTTAATGTATGGTCATGGTCACAAACATTAAACTCCCATTGACAATGAATGGAGAATTTTACTTCATAGTGTCTGAGCAAATAGGCTTAGTATCTATTGTATGTAATGATGATGTAGGATGATGAGAGCGCCCTAGAACTCATTTGGTTCCATGTGTTAAAACGGGGGTCCGTAGCCTAATGCATGTCAAACCTGCAGGGGGTCCTTGAAATGAAAACGGTTGAGAATCACTGCCAGAGCCGTACAAATGGGGGTCCGCACTCCGCACTTCCGCAGGCTGATTAATGTCAATTTGGGGGTCCTTGACACGAAAAAGGTTTGAGAACTAATGATGTATAATATATACTTATATAGTGTATATAGTGGCAGCGGTGGCCGAGCGGTTTGCGGAGCGGTCTTGATATCGTGAAGGTCGCTATAGTTCGTTTCCCCGGACCGACACGTTAAAATTACCACCGCTGAAGTGCCCTTTGAGCAAGGCATTGAACCCCTACCATGAAATGTTCTATGAGCAGGGCCTGGCTGTAAACAAGTTCTTGAGCTTAGTCCAGTTACCCTGGGTAAACATAGTACCTTTCCTTTCCTTAGTCCAGTTACCCTGGGTAAACATAGTACCTTTCCTTTCCTTAGTCCAGTTACCCTGGGTAAACATAGTACCTTTCCTTTCCTTAGTCCAGTTACCCTGGGTAAACATAGTACCTTTCCTTTCCTTAGTCCAGTTACCATGGGTAAACATAGTACCTTTCCTTTCCTTAGTCCAGTTACCCTGGGTAAACATAGTACCTTTCCTTTCCTTAGTCCAGTTACTCTGGGTAAACATAGTACCTTTCCTTTCCTTAGTCCAGTTACCCTGGGTAAACATAGTACCTTTCCTTTCCTTAGTCCAGTTACCCTGGGTAAACATGGTACCTTTCCTTTCCTTAGTCCAGTTACCCTGGGTAAACATGGTACCTTTCCTTTCCTTAGTCCAGTTACCCTGGGTAAACATAGTACCTTTCCTTTCCTTAGTCCAGTTACCCTGGGTAAACATGGTACCTTTCCTTTCCTTAGTCCAGTTACCCTGGGTAAACATAGTACCTTTCCTTTCCTTAGTCCAGTTACCCTGGGTAAACATAGTACCTTTCCTTTCCTTAGTCCAGTTACCCTGGGTAAACATAGTACCTTTCCTTTCCTTAGTCCAGTTACCCTGGGTAAACATAGTACCTTTCCTTTCCTTAGTCCAGTTACCCTGGGTAAACATAGTACCTTTCCTTTCCTTAGTCCAGTTACCCTGGGTAAACATAGTACCTTTCCTTTCCTTTCATGTGATACCATGTGATAGGCCTACATATAGGCCTATTATTTATTTTGTATTTCTAACCATTTATATGATTTATTTTGCATATTACTGTAGCCTATTTGTATGTCATTAAGTATGTGTGTCATTGAGTATAAAGGACTGCAATGGAAACAAGCTATAAGCGTTCTTGCATGCAGACCTATACTGAACTGTACTTTACTGCATGTGCTTTTTTATGCAAACTGTTAATAAAGTAATCAATCAATCACACCCTCTATTATTCTTTTGATTCTACTGTCATTATCGTTATATTTTTAAGGTGCCAAGCATGATTGTTTGTCTACTTATTAAGGGACCAAGAAGTCCAGAAGGGGACTTAATTAAAAGTGCACATATTCGTGAGGAACACATGTGGTATGGGGACGTATGACCTTATGACCTTATGACCTGTGATCCTTAGATCTCCCTCCAGTGAATTGAATTATATGTTAAAATGTAGATTAGGCTACTGAGGGTAGGTTAATATAGTGTCAGTTATTTAAAATGCTAATCTGATCTCTTCTCCTGCACAGACTCCATGCACTAGTCCCTCCATATTACATGTTATAGTCTATACAATTACAATGTAGGCATTTAGCAGACGCTCTTAATCCAGAGCGATTTACATTAAGCAAGAACGGAATGCATGGCAATAGCAATACACATAAAAAGTAGTTTACATGAAACATGCGTAAAATAAGAACGGTTTAATATATATAATTAAACTATACATGACTATATAGTCTAGTTTAAAATGACTTGTCTGATCTCTTCTCCACTAGTCCCTCCTCCACATTACATTTTAGTCTAGTTTAAAATGACTGTGAGTGAAAGAGATGAGATTATTTATTCACCATTTGAACCACGGACCACTATTTTATTTCGGTAATAGCCTACAGGCAAACGTTGATCAAAATAACAATTATTCTACATTCTCTAAATCGTGTAGACTTCTTGTAAATTAAGTAATGCAGATGTTTAACAATATGTTAAGTCTTGAGAGAGTAAAAGAGTAAAAAAAAAGTGTAAAACTAGAAAAAGTGCCCTTCCGGGCACAGGTCTCCACCAGGTTATCCACAGATCCGTGCAGTTAGAGGTAAAAACACTTTTGGGCCAGTTATAGCGCCACCTTGAGGCTGAGTTGAAATTGTTCATGTGGCATTTCGTCCTCGGCCTAGTGGGAATGTGGGTGCACAATTTCACGGAAATCACGCGATGTGTTCATGATTTGCAGCATTTTGTTTGAAACTGAGCACTCCTGTGAACTTTGGAAGCCAATCTTAACCAATCAGGATGGAGTCTGATAAATCTGAAAGACCCGTTTCGTTGAATGGCTCTAGAGAGACTGTGTACCAATTTGCGTGATGTTTGGACAAAATCTGTAGGTGTACTGTGCAAAAACTTGTTTTGCACAAAGCGGCCTTCTGGTGGCGCTATAACAGGCCGTTCTGGAAAGTTTGGGGCAGAGGTTCATCGTTGGCATCCAGGGAGTGTGTGTGCAAAATATGGCATCGACCAACTTGTTTTGCACAAAGCGGCCTCCTGGTGGCGCTATAACAGGCCGTTCTGGAAAGTTTGGGGCAGAGGTTCATCGTTGGCATCCAGGGAGTGTGTGTGCAAAATATGGCATCGACCGGGTTAACGGTGTCCGAGATTAGCTGTTCACGGACACACGGACGGACACACAAACGGACGGACGGAGTGCAAAACATACTCTCCCCACATGCCTTCGGCCTGGTGGAGACAATGAAACCAAATTCTATAAGGTTTTAATACCAACTCAAGAGTGGTTACAATTACAACCATGTAGTTTTAGTGTAGGGAGGGAGGGAGGAAGTGTCCATTCCTTCTTTACATCCAAAAAACACTTCCCCAGCTGATGACGTACATGTCCACTCCTTCACTCACCTCACGTGGTCACGTGATCCGTGTCATATGACCGCAGTGATTTCCGCGTTAATAAAAGCAGCTGCGAGGAGTCAACAACAGAACCTCTCCTCTCCTTCAGTCTCTCTAGTCTGGTAAGAATTAATCACTTTAATTCAACTCAACCTTTTCATTAAACGTTAGGCGTGTATTTCAACGAAGCGCCATTGTTTCGAATTAAAGTTTAGTACACTTGAAAGTGCTGTTAATTAACCCATTCTGACCTGAGATCAGATTCTTAAAATTCGATTTTTCAAAAGAAATAGCAGACCTACAAGCTCGTAGCGCGCCACTCGGTGGCGCGCTATGAGCTTGTAGATCTGCTATTTTTCAATAGCTAAAGCATAACATGATGCCGACACCAAAAGGGGTTCCCGTTCAGAATGGGTTAAAAAAAGAACATGTTTTATTATAAAGTGGTGTTAATTAAATTAAAGTTACCCATAATGAGGAAATACTATGCTTATTGTCTGCTCATTTCTTTGTCATCACTTTAATACAATTCCACTTGTTTAAATCTGCCTCTCTATCCTGAATGGATAAAATTGGTATCCCGTTTCATAAAAAGCTGGAGAGACATGGAGACTCCTGTTACTGGACAAACGCACTACAGCACTGTAGACTACTGTCACAATATGGAGCTTTTAACACTTATTTTAAGCAAAGAAAACCACTTAACCTACCCTTTAAATGTCTGAAAATACACATTAACATGATGCCAGCCAATCTATTAGAAATTATTGTACAAAACGATAAAACATTTGTTTCCCCCAAAAAAGGATGGTGTTGCTGACAAACATGTCTATGATATGATGCTATCTATGAGATGGTTTAATTTGCAGCACAATTGTGTACAATGTCTAGGCCTGCTGTATCTCACTCGGCCGAGTGAGATACAGCAGGCCTAAAACATGATCAACAGGTGGTATTATTATTAATTTATATAAGGATATTTTGCATCTTTTCTCACTGAGTGTCGAGTGGGTTCCAAACTACATAGGCCTACATTGTATGTAGTCCTAGTACGTCATAGTACAAATGTACAGTATAGTATAGTATAGTATATATGTATAGTTTATATAGTTTCATTATATAGATATTCCACTGTTACTTTCTTAGCTTACGCATGTTTCATGATGTGATGTTTCATTATGTGATGTATTCCCATGCTTTTTTGTTTTTGCTTAAAGGGACACTTCACCCTTTTTGCAAAAAAATATATGTTAACTAGAAAAAGTGCCCTTCTGGGCACAGGTCTCCACCAGGATAGGAATGTAGGACATTGCAGCTTGCCTTCATCTGGTGGTTGGATAGAAGGGCAACAAAAGTAAACTAGAGAGACTGTGTACCAATTTGCGCAATGTTTGGACAAAATCTGTAGGTGTATTGTGCAAAAACTTGTTTTGCACAAAGCGGCCTCCTGGTGGCGCTATAACAGGCCGTTCTGGAAATTTTGGGGCAGAGGTTCATCGTTGGCATCCAGGGAGTGTGTGTGCAAAATTTGGCATCGACCGGGTTAACGGTGGCCGAGATTAGCTGCTCACGGACGGACGGACACACGGACGGACGGACACACGGATGGAAGGACAGACGGAGTGCAAAACATACTCTCCCCACATGCCTTCGGCCTGGTGGAGACAATGACATTTAGAAGCTTTAGAATACTTTCCTGGGGGTCTTTATGTGTGTAATATGTGGTTTTAGTTATTTTAGATTGTAGCAGTGAGCCCAGTGTCTCTGATGTCATGGACACTGGTCTCACTACCTTCCTGGACTACAATTCCCACCATTCTTTGGTGCACTGCTCCTCCTTGTGGATAGGGGGAGGGCTGTCTTACTGAGACAACATGTAGTCCAGGAAGGAAGTGAGCCCAGTGTCCATGACATCAGAGACACTGTGCTCACTGCTACAATCTAAAATATCTAAAACCACATATTACACACATAAAGACCCCCAGGAAAGTGTTCTAAAGCTTCTAAATGTCATTAACATATATTTTTTTGCAAAAAGGGTGAAGTGTCCCTTTAATGTAAGTCGCTCTGGATTAAGAGCGTCTGCTAAATGCCTAAATTGTAAACCAATGACCCCGGTATGGCTGTGTAACCCGGTGTACAAATGGTCCATTTGGTTCAATTATTTATACACTTTAGTTACTGTGTTCTAATGAAGGGTGCTACAATTGAGGAACGGGTATATTTAAAAAGTGAACATTTTTGCAAGTGTTTGACATTTCTAACTCTGCAAATCTTGTAAAAGGTTTATATAATATACCCTATTTACAACATGTATGAGTGACTCCGTGTGTGACAACGCTGTACTGTACAGCTGTAATGCAGCCTGTACACACCCTCCAACTGCATATACTTTCCCCATTTTCAATGTTGACACTTGCTTTGGCAATGTAGATTAATGTTTTCTCACGCCACTAAAGCTAGGATATGATAACAGACATGTCGTCTACATGGAACTTGGAAGTTATCATTTCCGTTTCACTTCCTTCAGATTGTGCTTCCTGTGGGTTTTGATGTAAGACACTCACATTTGAAATGAACGGCTGAAATAGTTTCGTTCACAGCACAGATCTTTTCACTGTATTGCTGTTCTATTTACAGTCCACTAACTTGTCCAGTAGCCTATAGCCAAATGTAACTAGGTGTGAAAGGGTCACGTAATTGGCTGTAGTGTTTGTGATTTAACCCATTCTGACCTGAGATCAGATTCTAAAAATGTCTTCTACATCCTGACAGTTTTCTGAAAAAGCTATGTTTCTATGTCAGTCGATTTTTCAAAAATAGCAGACCTACAAGCTCGTAGCGATGAGCGTATGAGCTTGTAGATCTGCTATTTTTCAATAGCTAAATTATAACATCATTTTTTAAAACACAAAGGGTCTCCCTCCCCCAAAATGGGTTTTTAACTAACCGTGCCGCTGTGGCTTCTCTTCCTTATTCTAGGTGAAGATGTGTGGTGTAGTGGCATTGGTTGTCCTGCTGGGGTCACTGCTGGGCAGTGAATGTGCACCAGAAGCGGACGAGATCAAGTTCCTACCAGGGCTGCAGAAACAGGCCAACTTCAAACAGTACTCTGGTTATCTGAGCGTTAGCGATGGGAAGCACCTGCACTACTGGTTAGTATTATTAACTAGTCTCTGGTTATCTGACCGTTAGCGATGGGAAGCACCTGCACTACTGGTTAGTATTATTAACTAGTCTCTGGTTACCTGACCGTTAGCGATGGGAAGCACCTGCACTACTGGTTAGTATTATTAACTATTCTCTGGTTACCTGACCGTTAGCGATGGGAAGCACCTGCACTACTGGTTAGTATTATTAACTAGTCTCTGGTTACCTGACCGTTAGCGATGGGAAGCACCTGCACTACTGGTTAGTATTATTAACTAGTCTCTGGTTACCTGACCGTTAGCGATGGGAAGCACCTGCACTACTGGTTAGTATTATTAACTAGTCTCTGGTTACCTGACCGTTAGCGATGGGAAGCACCTGCACTACTGGTTAGTATTATTAACTAGTCTCTGGTTACCTGACCGTTAGCGATGGGAAGCACCTGCACTACTGGTTAGTATTATTAACTAGTCTCTGGTTATCTGACCGTTAGCGATGGGAAGCACCTGCACTACTGGTTAGTATTATTAACTAGTCTCTGGTTATCTGACCGTTAGCGATGGGAAGCACCTGCACTACTGGTTAGTATTATTAACTAGTCTCTGGTTACCTGACCGTTAGCGATGGGAAGCACCTGCACTACTGGTTAGTATTATTAACTAGCCTCTGGTTACCTGACCGTTAGCGATGGGAAGCACCTGCACTACTGGTTAGTATTATTAACTAGTCTCTGGTTACCTGACCGTTAGCGATGGGAAGCACCTGCACTACTGGTTAGTATTATTAACTAGTCTCTGGTTATCTGACCGTTAACGATGGGAAGCACCTGCACTACTGGTTAGTATTATTAACTAGTCTCTGGTTACCTGACCGTTAGCGATGGGAAGCACCTGCACTACTGGTTAGTATTATTAACTAGCCTCTGGTTACCTGACCGTTAACGATGTAAAACACCTGCACTACTGGTTAGTATTATTGTTTATTAATTGTGACCAGATTTGACTGAGACTGCCATCATACAAATTCCAGCTTTTCACCAGAGGAGAAACTTTTTTTTTTGTAATCCAAAATGAGTTTATAGCACAGGCATACTCTTCAAGTACTAGAGCATGTCTGAAACAAATGTCAGAGCTGAAACCGACATGTAAATATGAAATAAATGCCCAAACATGTATCTAGGTGTAATGTTAGACCACAAAAGTTAACCTTTTCAAGCCTGTTTTCTCAACTCGCTGTTTCTCTGCAAGACATTACTCTATAATCTCCAAAACTGGTGGGTCAAACTGAACAACCAATGTCAATTTGAAGCTATGATTCCCTGCTTTCATATGACATGAAAAAACGAAAATTCCAAAAAATCCAATGGCAGTCCCTCAGTCAAATTTAGTCATAATTATTACATTTAGGGATAGACATTACTGGCCCCACAACATTGTTCAGGTATTGCTATGTTAACGGGTACGCTCGCCTCTGTTCCAACTCGCCACACTACTCTAGCTAGCTGTAAATAACAAACATAATTCATGTTTGTGATTATTTAAAAGGTGTTATCGTATTAATTTATCATTGTTGGGTTCATTCTGTATATCCACGGGCATAATGGCATGATGATGCCATTAC
The DNA here is from genome assembly GCF_964188405.1 of Protomyctophum parallelum. Taxonomy (NCBI): domain Eukaryota; kingdom Metazoa; phylum Chordata; class Actinopteri; order Myctophiformes; family Myctophidae; genus Protomyctophum; species Protomyctophum parallelum. Next base: position 43,637,657 of record NC_139716.1, read on the forward strand.
AAAACATGGGCTACATGGAAGAAATGTGATTAATAAAACGACATTAACTGCTAGAAGGTCCTAAATTAAGCAGTCACCGTCTCTGTAAAATTTAGAAAGAACATCACGTCACAGAGTATAGAGATCGAAATGAGAAAAAGAGGTTGCGCATCAGCAATGGCTTTCAGTGGAGTGCCAAACTCAAATCAAGTATACATAAAAAAATATAGGAATAAAAATTCCAAAAAGGTAGCACATCCAAAAATTAACCAAGCGGGGGGACAAGGTACTCACATTTCCATTTCTTTATTGGCAAACACCAAAAGGTTACGCTGATGCGTTTGGGCTGTGCAGCCTTCATCAGAGCATTCACATCAACTGAATTCAAGTCAATTTATACAAAATGGGGTCAGAGTTCACCTACAGCTGAAATCTCAAGTTAATCAACAGGGTCCAATCACAAACTGCTTTGAATAAACATTTTGAGGCATAGTATATATCTCAGTGGCATACGTAGGGCAAACTAAACGACCCCTCAAACAGAGAATATCAGAACACAAAACTGCAATCCGTACAGGAAATATGGATTATGCCATTGCAAAACATTATGCTGAAGCAAACCATGGTTCACCTTCTTCATTAAGATTCTGTGGGATTGAGAGAATGGAGATGCCCAGCAGAGGGGGTGATATTCTGTAGAGACTAGCCCAAAGAGAAATGCAGTGGATATACACACTCCATACTATGACACCCAATGGACTGAATGAGGGCTATATCTTAAAATGCTTTCTGGGTTAAGATTGGCTTTAACCCATTCTGACCTGAGATCAGATTCATACGAGGTTTCCGCTGGACACACACTGGTCTGATGAACCCATTCTGACCTGAGATCAGATTCTAAAAATGTCAGTCGCTCTTCGATTTTTCAAAAATAGCAGACCTACAAGCTCGTATCGCGCCACTCGGTGGCGCGATATGAGCTTGTAGATCTGCTATTTTTAAATAGCTAAAGCATAACATGATGCTGACACCAAAATGGGTGCCTGGTCAGAATGGGTTAATGCCTGGATGTGTAACCGAGATATATATACTATGCCTCAAAATGTTTATTCAAAGCAGTTTGTGATTGGACCCTGTTGATTAACTTGAGATTTCAGCTGTAGGTGAACTCTGACCCTTTTATATAAATTGACTTGAATTCAGTTGATGTGAATGCTCTGATGAAGGCTGCATAGCCGAAACGCGTCAGCGTAACCTTTTGGTGTTTGCCAATAAATAAATGGAAATGTGAGTACCTTGTCCCCCGCTTGTTAAATTTTTGGATGTGCTACCTTTTTGGAATTTTTTTATTCCTATTTTTTGATATAGAGATCGACTACTATGCAATCAAATACATCTGTATAGAAGATAATTTGAGAGGGAGGGAAATACTACATACAAAAAATATTGATGCCTCTTGTAAGGAAAACTACCCTTTTTTATTTTAGGTGGAAAGTTTTGATCAAATTTGTTAATGTTTCAAATTGTAAGAACTGTGTGAAAGCACATTCCTCACACATTGTTTCAGCTCTGACTGAGACCTTCACTCCCAGATAAGATTGAACTTGTAGATTGGCTATTTTAGCCAAAGAGGTTTGGTGTGTGGGGGGGGGGAGGAGGAGAAGAGTGGACTAAGTACACGGTGAAAGGCTAAGCATTGATCGTTGAAGTGGTTTAATGGGCAACATCCATCCATCTTCAACCGCTTATCCGTAGTCGGGTCGCGGGGGCAACAGCTCCACCAGAGGGCTCCAGACTTCCTTCTCCAGAGCAACATTGACAGTGACTTCCTCCTGGGGATCCAGAGGCGTTCCAAGGCCAGTGAGTCAATGTGTGAACTCCATCTGGTCCTTGGTCTGCCCCGGGTCTCCTCCCAGTGGAGATATAATCCATCTGGTCCTTGGTCTGCCCCGGGGTCTCCTCCCAGTGGAGATATAATCCATCTGGTCCTTGGTCTGCCCCGGGGTCTCCTCCCAGTGGAGATATAATCCATCTGGTCCTTGGTCTGCCCCGGGGTCTCCTCCCAGTGGAGATATAATCCATCTGGTCCTTGGTCTGCCCCGGGGTCTCCTCCCAGTGGAGATATAATCCATCTGGTCCTTGGTCTGCCCCGGGGTCTCCTCCCAGTGGGACGTGCCTCGAGGACCTCCCTAGGGGCATCCTCTCAGTGGTACGTGCCTCTAGGACCTCCCGAGAGGCATCCTAACCAGATGCCCTGAACCACCTAAGCTGGCTTCTCTAAGGACTCTAGCGAGTCTCTCGCACGTGACCATATGTAGAGTGTTTCCCTGCTTCATCTCTTCCTCAGCTAAGGATAATAGGTTTGTGTAATTAACGATGATAAATAACTGTTGTTATTTCTCTAGGTTTGTGCAGTCTCAGAGCCAGCCCTCTCAGGACCCCGTGGTGCTGTGGTTGAATGGAGGTCCAGGTTGCAGTTCTCTGGACGGCCTGCTCACCGAACACGGACCTTTCCTGGTAAACATGTTCAACCCATTCTGACCTGAGATCAGATTCTAAAAACGTCTTCTACATCCTGACAGTTTTCTGAAAAAGCTACGTTTCTATGTCAGTCGCTCTTCGATTTTTCAAAAATAGCAGACCTACAAGCTCGTAGCGCGCTATGAGCTTGTAGATCTGCTATTTTTCAATAGCTAAAGCATGACATGATGCCAACACCAAAAGGGGTTCCCGTTCAGAATGGGTTCATTTGATCCACTATTCATCATAAAACCATGTTTAATATGATCCACTATTCATGATAAAACATGTTTAATATGATCCACTATTCATCATAAAACCATGTTTAATATGATCCACTATTCAAGATAAAACTTTTTTATGTGATCCACTATTCATGATAAAACATGTTTAATAATGATCATCTATTCATGATAAAACTGTTTATGATTCACTATTCATGATAAAATAATGTTTAATAATGATCGACTATTCATGATAAAACCATGTTTAATGTGATCCACTATTCATGATAAAACCATGTTTAATGTGATCCACTATTCATGATAAAACAATGTTTAATATGATCCACTATTCCTGATAAAACCATGTTTAATGTGATCCACTATTCATGATAAAACAATGTTTAATATGATCCACTATTCCTGATAAAACCATGTTTATGATTCACTATTCATGATAAAACCATGTTTATGATTCACTATTAAAGTTTGTTTAAAGTTCATAATGCTAGATGCGTTTTATTAATTAATGTTTCAGATCCAGGATGATGGAATGTCTCTAGAATACAACCCTTACTCCTGGAATATGGTCAGTGTTACAACTGTGTGTCACATGTAGCCTACTGTGTGTGTGTGTGTGTGTGTGTGTGTGTGTGTGTGTGTGTGTGTGTGTGTGTGTGTGATATCTTGATGAACTCGGATGAACACAGACTTATAGCATGTTATGTAGACGGCACTATAATTGCATTGTATGTAGTCATAGTACATATGTATAGCATAGTATAGTATTGTATGTATAGTTTCATTATATAGATATTCCACTGTTACGTTCTTAGCTTACGCATGTTTCATGATAGATGCTTTTTATGTGATGTATTCCCATGCTTTTTTGTTCTTGCTTAATGTAAGTCGCTCTGGATTAAGAGCGTCTGATAAATGCCTAAATTGTAACTGAACTCTTGCGGTATGTGTGATCCTCGTCTGACTCTGCGATCGTTTAGTGTGAAAAATATAATAATAGCAGACTTCAAAAAGAGACTCCTGTTTAACGACTAATACTTTAACGACTACCATGACAACCTGACTGTAGAAAGTAGCAGTACAGTAAAGAACTGTTGATTCTGTTTAATTCACACATTAATCATGTTACCAAGATTGCCTTTTTTCACCTTAGAAATATTGCACTAATCGGAGCCTATTTGTCATTGGACGATGCAAAAACGCTAATCCACACCTTTGTTTTTTCTCGGCTTGATTACTGCAATGCACTTTTTTTTTCTGGACTGCCTAAACAACTGACAGATTATAACTTGTCCAAAATGCAGCAGCCAGAGTTTTAACTAGAACTAAGATGAGAGAACATATTACTCCAGTTTTAGCCTCACTACATTGGCTTCCGGTTGTTTTTAGCATTTATTTAAAAAAATATTTTACTTGTTTATGAAGCTCTCAATGGTCTCGCACCTTCCTACCTACATGACTGCCTGCCTAAATATGTCCCAAACCTTCCTACCTACATGGCTGCCTGCCTAAATATGTCCCAAACCTTCCTACCTACATGACTGCCTGCCTAAATATGTCCCAAACCTTCCTACCTACATGGCTGCCTGCCTAAATATGTCCCAAACCTTCCTACCTACATGACTGCCTGCCTAAATATGTCCCAAACCTTCCTACCTACATGACTGCCTGCCTAAATATGTCCCAAACCTTCCTACCTACATGACTGCCTTCCTAGATATGTCCCAAACCTTCCTACCTACATGACTGCCTGTCTGAATATGTCCCAAACCTTCCTACCTACATGACTGCCTGACTAAATATGTCCCAAACCTTCCTACCTACATGGCTGCCTGCCTAAATATGTCCCAAACCTTCCTACCTACATGACTGCCTGCCTAAATATGTCCCAAACCTTCCTACCTACATGACTGCCTGCCTAAATATGTCCCAAACCTTCCTACCTACATGACTGCCTTCCTAGATATGTCCCAAACCTTCCTACCTACATGACTGCCTGTCTAAATATGTCCCAAACCTTCCTACCTACATGACTGCCTGCCTAAATATGTCCCAAACCTTCCTACCTACATGACTGTCTGCCTAGATATGTCCCAAACCTTCCTACCTACATGACTGCCTGTCTAAATATGTCCCAAACCTTCCTACCTACATGACTGCCTTCCTAGATACGTCCCAAACCTTCCTACCTACATGACTGCCTGCCTAAATATGTCCCAAACCTTCCTACCTACATGACTGCCTGCCTAAATATGTCCCAAACCTTCCTACCTACATGACTGCCTGCCTAAATATGTCCCAAACCTTCCTACCTACATGACTGCCTGACTAAATATGTCCCAAACCTTCCTACCTACATGACTGCCTGCCTAAATATGTCCCAAACCTTCCTACCTACATGACTGCCTGCCTAGATATGTCCCAAACCTTCCTACCTACATGACTGCCTGCCTAAATATGTCCCAAACCTTCCTACCTACATGACTGCCTGCCTAAATTTGTCCCAAACCTTCCTACCTACATGACTGCCTGCCTAGATATGTCCCAAACCTTCCTACATACATGACTGCCTGTCTAAATATGTCCCAAACCTTCCTACCTACATGACTGCCTGCCTAAATATGTCCCAAACCTTCCTACCTACATGACTGCCTGTCTGAATATGTCCCAAACCTTCCTACCTACATGACTGCCTGCCTAAATACGTCCCAAACCTTCCTACCTACATGACTGCCTGTCTAAATATGTCCCAAACCTTCCTACCTACATGACTGCCTGCCTAAATATGTCCCAAACCTTCCTACCTACATGACTGCCTGTCTGAATATGTCCCAAACCTTCCTACCTACATGACTGCCTGTCTAAATATGTCCCAAACCTTCCTACCTACATGACTGCCTGCCTAAATATGTCCCAAACCTTCCTACCTACATGACTGCCTGCCTAAATATGTCCCAAACCTTCCTACCTACTTGACTGCTTGCCTAAATATGTCCCAAACCTTCCTACCTACATGACTGCCTGACTAAATATGTCCCAAACCTTCCTACCTACATGACTGCCTGACTAAATATGTCCCAAACCTTCCTACCTACATGACTGCCTGACTAAATATGTCCCAAACCTTCCTACCTACATGACTGCCTGCCTAAATATGTCCCAAACCTTCCTACCTACATGACTGCCTGCCTAGATATGTCCCAAACCTTCCTACCTACATGACTGCCTGCCTAAATATGTCCCAAACCTTCCTACCTACATGACTGCCTGCCTAAATATGTCCCAAACCTTCCTACCTACATGACTGCCTGCCTAAATATGTCCCAAACCTTCCTACCTACATGACTGCCTGCCTAAATATGTCCCAAACCTTCCTACCTACATGACTGCCTGTCTAAATATGTCCCAAACCTTCCTACCTACATGACTGCCTGCCTAAATATGTCCCAAACCTTCCTACCTACATGACTGCCTGTCTAAATATGTCCCAAACCTTCCTACCTACATGACTGCCTGCCTAAATATGTCCCAAACCTTCCTACCTACATGACTGCCTGTCTGAATATGTCCCAAACCTTCCTACCTACATGACTGCCTGTCTAAATATGTCCCAAACCTTCCTACCTACATGACTGCCTGCCTAAATATGTCCCAAACCTTCCTACCTACATGACTGCCTGCCTAAATATGTCCCAAACCTTCCTACCTACTTGACTGCTTGCCTAAATATGTCCCAAACCTTCCTACCTACATGACTGCCTGACTAAATATGTCCCAAACCTTCCTACCTACATGACTGCCTGACTAAATATGTCCCAAACCTTCCTACCTACATGACTGCCTGACTAAATATGTCCCAAACCTTCCTACCTACATGACTGCCTGCCTAAATATGTCCCAAACCTTCCTACCTACATGACTGCCTGCCTAGATATGTCCCAAACCTTCCTACCTACATGACTGCCTGCCTAAATATGTCCCAAACCTTCCTACCTACATGACTGCCTGCCTAAATATGTCCCAAACCTTCCTACCTACATGACTGCCTGCCTAAATATGTCCCAAACCTTCCTACCTACATGACTGCCTGCCTAAATATGTCCCAAACCTTCCTACCTACATGACTGCCTGTCTAAATATGTCCCAAACCTTCCTACCTACATGACTGCCTGCCTAAATATGTCCCAAACCTTCCTACCTACATGACTGCCTGTCTGAATATGTCCCAAACCTTCCTACCTACATGACTGCCTGCCTAGATATGTCCCAAACCGCCCCTAAGCTAAGGTCTTCCACTGCTGGCCTGCTGGCTTTGCTTAAAATAAATGGCAAATAAAAAATACAGTTAAAGAAAATTTGTGCTTCTATGGGCTGACTGTGTGGAACAAGCTCCCACTGTCCTTACCCAACCCTGGTTGGTCACATGTTCCTGTCCTTAACCCTGGTTGGTCACACATGTCCTCTGTCCTCTGCTGCTGTTAGATTGCCAACGTGTTGTACCTGGAGTCACCAGCAGGGGTGGGATTCTCCTGGTCGGACGACCGCCGATACACCACCAACGACACAGAGGTCAGTGACCTTTAATATTCAACCAATGAAATCCTCCCCATTGTCAGCCGTTATCTTCATGTGAAACGGTCCACGCTAATGCTCATTGGTGTGGTGTATTTATTAGGGATGCACCGAAAGGGAAATTCTTGGCCGAAACGGAATACCGAATATGTTTAATATTATACATCTCTTTTTCCTACCATTGCTGTCATGGCCGTACCTTAAAGCTACCTGATTTATGGCAAAATAAATGGTTATGGCAAAACTTAACTTAAATAATAATCACTATTATGGGTCCATAAAACATTTATTCAGCTCTTTTGAATGCATTAATTTGCATACACTATTCGGTGATATATTTTCTGCCTATTCAGGCCGAAACCGAATAGGCCGAAAATTATTTTTAGCCATTTTCTGCCGGATATTTTCTGCGGCCGAATATTCGGTGCATCACTAGTACTGTATATGCATGTTATGTACTGCTGCTGTAACACATTGTGAATGGATCAACAATAAAGTAAAACTAGAAAAAGTGCCCTTCTGGGCACAGGTCTCCACCAGGTTATCCTCAGATCCGTGCAGTTAGAGGTAAAAACACTTTTTGGCCAGTTATAGCGCCACCTTGAGGCCGAGTTGAAATTGTTCATGTGGCATTTCTTCCTCGGCCTAGTGGGAATGTGCGTTCACAATTTCAGGGAAATCACGCGATGTGTTCATGATTTGCAGCATTTTGTTTGAAACTGAGCACTCCTGTGAACTTTGGAAGCCAATCTTAACCAATCAGGATGGAGTCTGAGAAATCTGAAAGACCGGTTTCATTGAATGGCTCTAGAGAGGCTGTGTACCAATTTGCGTGATGTTTGGACAAAATCTGTAGGTGTGCTGTGCAAAAACTTGTTTTGCACAAAGCGGGCTCCTGGTGGCGCCACAACAGGCCGTTCTGGAAAGTTTGGGGCAGAGGTTCATCGTTGGCATCCAGGGAGTGTGTGCAAAATTTGGCATCGACCGGGTCAACTGTGGCCGAGATTAGCTGCTCACAGACGGATGGACACACACGGACGGACGGACGGAGTGCAAAACATACTCTCCCCCCATGCCTTCGGCCTGGTGGAGACAACAACATTTATAAATGCATTACCGTACCATATTCCAGGTGTCTCAACAACCACCTGGCCCTGAGGGAGTTTAGTTTAGTGTAGTTTTGTACAGTTGTGTAGTTATTGTGGTGTTATGTTGAGAGTGGTTTATGCTTTGGTACGCCCTGCCCCTCATGTTAAAACAATGTAGAGTCTGTAGACTGCTTTGGAACGCCCTGCCCCTCATGTTAAAACAATGCAGAGTCAGTAGACTGCTTTGGAACGCCCTGCCCCTCATGTTAAAACAATGCAGAGTCTGTAGACTGCTTTGGAACGCCCTGCCCCTCATGTTAAAACAATGTAGAGTCTGTAGACTGCTTTGGAACGCCCTGCCCCTCATGTTAAAACAATGCAGAGTCAGTAGACTGCTTTGGAACGCCCTGCCCCTCATGTTAAAACAATGCAGAGTCTGTAGACTGCTTTGGAACGCCCTGCCCCTCATGTTAAAACAATGTAGAGTCTGTAGACTGCTTTGGAACGCCCTGCCCCTCATGTTAAAACAATGCAGAGTCAGTAGACTGCTTTGGAACGCCCTGCCCCTCATGTTAAAACAATGCAGAGTCAGTAGACTGCTTTGGAACGCCCTGCCCCTCATGTTAAAACAATGCAGAGTCTGTAGACTGCTTTGGAACGCCCTGCCCCTCATGTTAAAACAATGTAGAGTCTGTAGACTGCTTTGGAACGCCCTGCCCCTCATGTTAAAACAATGCAGAGTCAGTAGACTGCTTTGGAACGCCCTGCCCCTCATGTTAAAACAATGTAGAGTCAGTAGACTGCTTTGGAACGCCCTGCCCCTCATGTTAAAACAATGTAGAGTCTGTAGACTGCTTTGGAACGCCCTGCCCCTCATGTTAAAACAATGCAGAGTCAGTAGACTGCTTTGGAACGCCCTGCCCCTCATGTTAAAACAATGCAGAGTCAGTAGACTGCTTTGGAACGCCCTGCCCCTCATGTTAAAACAATGCAGAGTCTGTAGACTGCTTTGGAACGCCCTGCCCCTCATGTTAAAACAATGTAGAGTCAGTAGACTGCTTTGGAACGCCCTGCCCCTCATGTTAAAACAATGCAGAGTCAGTAGACTGCTTTGGAACGCCCTGCCCCTCATGTTAAAACAATGCAGAGTCTGTAGACTGCTTTGGAACGCCCTGCCCCTCATGTTAAAACAATGCAGAGTCAGTAGACTGCTTTGGAACGCCCTGCCCCTCATGTTAAAACAATGCAGAGTCAGTAGACTGCTTTGGAACGCCCTGCCCCTCATGTTAAAACAATGCAGAGTCTGTAGACTGCTTTGGAACGCCCTGCCCCTCATGTTAAAACAATGTAGAGTCAGTAGACTGCTTTGGAACGCCCTGCCCCTCATGTTAAAACAATGCAGAGTCAGTAGACTGCTTTGGAACGCCCTGCCCCTCATGTTAAAACAATGCAGAGTCTGTAGACTGCTTTGGAACGCCCTGCCCCTCATGTTAAAACAATGTAGAGTCAGTAGACTGCTTTGGAACGCCCTGCCCCTCATGTTAAAACAATGCAGAGTCAGTAGACTGCTTTGGAACGCCCTGCCCCTCATGTTAAAACAATGCAGAGTCTGTAGACTGCTTTGGAACGCCCTGCCCCTCATGTTAAAACAATGCAGAGTCAGTAGACTGCTTTGGAACGCCCTGCCCCTCATGTTAAAACAATGCAGAGTCTGTAGACTGCTTTGGAACGCCCTGCCCCTCATGTTAAAACAATGCAGAGTCAGTAGACTGCTTTGGAACGCCCTGCCCCTCATGTTAAAACAATGCAGAGTCTGTAGACTGCTTTGGAACGCCCTGCCCCTCATGTTAAAACAATGCAGAGTCAGTAGACTGCTTTGGAACGCCCTGCCCCTCATGTTAAAACAATGCAGAGTCTGTAGACTGCTTTGGAACGCCCTGCCCCTCATGTTAAAACAATGCAGAGTCTGTAGACTGCTTTGGAACGCCCTGCCCCTCATGTTAAAACAATGCAGAGTCTGTAGACTGCTTTGGAACGCCCTGCCCCTCATGTTAAAACAATGCAGAGTCTGTAGACTGCTTTGGAACGCCCTGCCCCTCATGTTAAAACAATGCAGAGTCTGTAGACTGCTTTGGAACGCCCTGCCCCTCATGTTAAAACAATGCAGAGTCTGTAGACTGCTTTGGAACGCCCTGCCCCTCATGTTAAAACAATGCAGAGTCAGTAGACTGCTTTGGAACGCCCTGCCCCTCGTGTTAAAACAATGTAGAGTCAGTAGACTGCTTTGGAACGCCCTGCCCCTCATGTTAAAACAATGTAGAGTCAGTAGACTGCTTTGGAACGCCCTGCCCCTCATGTTAAAACAATGTAGAGTCAGTAGACTGCTTTGGAACGCCCTGCCCCTCATGTTAAAACAATGTAGAGTCAGTAGACTGCTTTGGAACGCCCTGCCCCTCATGTTAAAACAATGTAGAGTCAGTAGACTGCTTTGGAACGCCCTGCCCCTCATGTTAAAACAATGTAGAGTCAGTAGACTGCTTTACTCTTTGGAACGCCCTGCCCCTCATGTTAAAACAATGCAGAGTCAGTAGACTGCTTTGGAACGCCCTGCCCCTCATGTTAAAACAATGTAGAGTCAGTAGACTGCTTTACTCTTTGGAACGCCCTGCCCCTCATGTTAAAACAATGCAGAGTCAGTAGACTGCTTTGGAACGCCCTGCCCCTCATGTTAAAACAATGCAGAGTCAGTAGACTGCTTTGGAACGCCCTGCCCCTCATGTTAAAACAATGCAGAGTCAGTAGACTGCTTTGGAACACCCTGCCCCTCATGTTAAAACAATGCAGAGTCAGTAGACTGCTTTGGAACGCCCTGCCCCTCATGTTAAAACAATGCAGAGTCAGTAGACTGCTTTGGAACGCCCTGCCCCTCATGTTAAAACAATGTAGAGTCAGTAGACTGCTTTACGCTTTGGAACGCCCTGCCCCTCATGTTAATAAAATGTAGAGTCAGTAGACTGCTTTGGAACGCCCTGCCCCTCATGTTAATAAAATGTAGAGTCAGTAGACTGCTTTGGAACGCCCTGCCCCTCATGTTAAAACAATGTAGAGTCAGTAGACTGCTTTGGAACGCCCTGCCCCTCATGTTAAAACAATGCAGAGTCAGACTGCTTTGGAACGCCCTGCCCCTCATGTTAATAAAATGTAGAGTCAGTAGACTGCTTTACCCTTTGGAACGCCCTGCCCCTCATGTTAATAAAATGTAGAGTCAGTAGACTGCTTTACCCTTTGGAACGCCCTGCCCCTCATGTTAATAAAATGTAGAGTCAGTAGACTGCTTTACGCTTTGGAACGCCCTGCCCCTCATGTTAATAAAATGTAGAGTCAGTAGACTGCTTTAAGCCAATGCTAAAGACACATTTATTCCGTCTTCATTTCCCCCATGTAGTTCTTACCTGACTTATTCTTACACACGTGTTGTGATTCTGCCCATGTTTTGAGCTGTTGCCTTGTTAATTGGTTTACTTTACTACTTTATTGTGCTCCGTTTTCCTGTTTGGTTTTAACTTGTTGATTTGCTTTATTCTGTGTTGTGTTCAGCACCTTGTGACTTTGTCTTGAAAGGTGCTTTACAAATAAAATGTACTTACTATATTCTAGGTGTCTCCCCTGAAGGAGTTTTGTAGTTATTTTAGTGTAGTGTTAACTTTGTGTTGAAGGAGTTAGTTTTGGTGTAGTTGAAGGAGTTAGTTTTGGTGTAGTTATTGTCAGTAGTGACAACTTTGATGTGTTGTACATTTGTATAAGTGTTATATGTTGTGTTGTATATTCCAGGTGTCAACAACTACCTGGCCCTGAGGTAGTTTGGTGTAGTTATTGTAGAGCAGTGATAACTTTGTGATGTGTTGTACATTTGTATATATGCATTATATATTGTGTTGTATATTGCATTTCAACAACTACCTGCAGGCGCTGAAGGAGTGTAGTTTATATTGTGTTGTCATGTTAACGTTGTGTTGTGTTGTATATTCCAGGTGTCTCTCAACAACTACCTGGCCCTGAGGTCGTTTGGTGTAGTTATTGTAGAGTAGTGACAACTTTGTGATGTTGTGTTGTATATTCCAGGTTTCTCTCAACAACTACCTGGCCCTGAGGTCGTTTGGTGTAGTTATTGTAGAGCAGTGATAACTTTGTGATGTTGTGTTGTATATTCCAGGTTTCTCTCAACAACTACCTGGCGCTGAAGGAGTTCTGTGTAGTTTTGTAGAGTTGTGTTGTCATGTTAACGTTGTGTTGTGTTGTATATTCCAGGTGTCTCTCAACAACTACCTGGCCCTGAGGTAGTTCTGTGTAGTTTTGTAGAGTTGTGTAGTTATTGTGTTGTTATGTTAACGTTGTGTTGTGTTGTGTATATTCCAGGTGTCTCTCAACAACTACCTGGCCCTGAAGGAGTTCTGTGTAGTTTTGTAGAGTTGTGTAGTTATTGTGTTATGTTAACGTTGTGTTGTGTTGTATATTCCAGGTGTCTCTCAACAACTACCTGGCCCTGAAGGAGTTCTGTGTAGTTTTGTAGAGTTGTGTTGTTATGTTAACGTTGTGTTGTGTTGTGTTGTATATTCCAGGTTTCTCTCAACAACTACCTGGCGCTGAAGGAGTTCTGTGTAGTTTTGTAGAGTTGTGTAGTTATTGTGTTGTTATGTTAACGTTGTGTTGTGTTGTGTTGTGTATTCCAGGTGTCTCTCAACAACTACCTGGCGCTGAAGGAGTTCTGTGTAGTTTTGTAGAGTTGTGTAGTTATTGTGTTGTTATGTTAACGTTGTGTTGTGTTGTGTATATTCCAGGTGTCTCTCAACAACTACCTGGCGCTGAAGGAGTTTAGTGTAGTTTTGTAGAGTTGTGTAGTTATTGTGTTGTTATGTTAACGTTGTGTTGTATATTCCAGGTGTCTCTCAACAACTACCTGGCCCTGAGGGAGTTCTGTGTAGTTTTGTAGAGTTGTGTAGTTATTGTGTTATGTTAACGTTGTGTTGTGTTGTGTATATTCCAGGTGTCTCTCAACAACTACCTGGCGCTGAAGGAGTTCTGTGTAGTTTTGTAGAGTTGTGTAGTTATTGTGTTATGTTAACGTTGTGTTGTGTTGTGTTTTATATTCCAGGTGTCTCTCAACAACTACCTGGCGCTGAAGGAGTTCTGTGTAGTTTTGTAGAATTGTGTTGTTATGTTAACGTTGTGTTGTGTTGTGTTGTATATTCCAGGTGTCTCTCAACAACTACCTGGCCCTGAAGGAGTTCTTCCGCCTGTTCCCGGAGTTCAGTCAGAACGAGTTGTTTCTGACCGGGGAGAGTTACGGAGGAATCTACATCCCTACGCTGGCTGAGAGGGTGATGGAGGACGGCCTCTTAAACCTCCAGGTAATTAACCAAATGAACCCTACGCTGGCCGAGAGGGTGATGGAAGGACGGCCTCTTAAACCTCCAGGTAATTAACCAAATGAACCCTACGCTGGCCGAGAGTGATGGAGGACAGCCTCTTAAACCTCCAGGTAATTAACCAAATGAACCCTACGCTGGCCGAGCGGGTGATGGAAGGACGGCCTCTTAAACCTCCAGGTAATTAACCAAATGAACCCTACGCTGGCCGAGAGGGTGATGGAAGGACGGCCTCTTAAACCTCCAGGTAATTAACCAAATGAACCCTACGCTGGCCGAGAGGGTGATGGAAGGACGGCCTCTTAAACCTCCAGGTAATTAACCAAATGAACCCTACGCTGGCCGAGAGGGTGATGGAAGGACAGCCTCTTAAACCTCCAGGTAATTAACCAAATGAACCCTACGCTGGCCGAGAGGGTGATGGAAGGACAGCCTCTTAAACCTCCAGGTAATTAACCAAATGAACCCTACGCTGGCCGAGAGGGTGATGGAAGGACAGCCTCTTAAACCTCCAGGTAATTAACCAAATGAACCCTACGCTGGCCGAGAGGGTGATGGAAGGACGGCCTCTTAAACCTCCAGGTAATTAACCAAATGAACCCTACGCTGGCCGAGAGGGTGATGGAAGGACGGCCTCTTAAACCTCCAGGTAATTAACCAAATGAACCCTACGCTGGCCGAGAGGGTGATGGAAGGACGGCCTCTTAAACCTCCAGGTACATTAATACTGTAACTAAACCAACCCTACGCTGTAGTGTAATATTTATGTAACGATACACTCAACTCGCGATACAATACGTATCACGATATGAGGTTCACGATACGATTTTTCACGATATTTTCAACACAATGATTTTCCAGACAAATGACCAATTTTCTTTTTTATGATGCATCTTCCCCCCCCCCCCAAAAAGCTTTTTTCACAATTTTTATTTAACTACATTGCAAAGATAATTGCCTTCCTTGATGTATTAATGAGCATCAATAACGACCATCACCTGGGCACAGTCACAGACACATATACAGCTCCCCTCTGCAGGCCTCTACTGTCTCATTTCTCTCCAAAATCATGTGAATAATTATGATGGAATATGATTACAGCTGACATTTATTATCACACACTAGCCCCCCCTAGCCCCCCGGGATATAATATTGATATATCGCGATATACGCTATATCGTTGCATGCCTAGTAATATTGCATTACAACCGTTACACCCTTACAGATGGATAGAGTTTTTATTAAAGTGTCCTACATCATAAGATGCCCAGCCCGCACGGGCTTACAAGACACTCAATTGTACATATATATTAATAATACATTATACACACATAGACAGTTATTCATGGATACATCATTCTCCAACGTAACTGCCCCGCCTTCTCTATGAACTTTCCAAAAAATAAAGACGTCATTACTGAACAACCAATTTAACCCATTCTGACCTGAGATCAGATTCATACGAGGTTTCCGCCGGACACACACTGGTCTGATGAACCCATTCTGACCTGAGATCAGATTCTAGAAATGTCAGTCGCTCTTAGATTTTTCAAAAATAGCAGACCTACAAGCTCATATCGCGCCACTCGGTGGCGCGATATGAGCTTGTAGATCTGCTATTTTTCAATAGCTAAAGCATTACATGATGCTGACACCAAAATGGGTGCCCGGTCAGAATGGGTCAACATAAAACACTCAGACATCCATACAAAACAGATCTGGGTTCTTATCCTGAATTCTTTTTCAAATAAAGTTTCTTAAATCATGGTATAGTGGACAATGGGGAAAACAAAATGAAACTCATCCTCTACAACTCCCAGGTCACAAAGAACTATGATTCACCACTTATTTTTTTATTTTTTTATGCCACTTGCGACCACATGTCCCTAGAAACTAGCTAGCCTAGCCACCCAGTCTGCTGCTCTCTGGGAGACTAGAGCAGCTGATTTCTTTGTTTTCATTAGGTGTTCCTTTAACGATGTGGTTTAACCCATTTTGAACCCCTTTTGGTGTCAGCATCATGTCATGCTTTAGCTATTGAAAAATAGCAGATCTACAAGCTCATAGCGCGCCACCGAGTGGCGCGCTACGAGCTTGTAGGTCTGCTATTTTTTTGAAAAATCGAAGAACGACTGACATTATAGAAACATAGCTTTTTTTCAGAAAACTGTCAGGATGTAGAAGACCTTTATAGAATCGTTCCCAGGTCAAAAATGGGTTTAAGGCACGTCTTTGAAAGCCGTTTCAACCAATCCGATTGCTTCCTCCTTAATCAGACCAGTGTGTGTCCAGTGGAAACCTCGTATGAATCTGATCTCAGGTCAGAATGGGTTAAATGACCCGCGTAATGTTTTGTTGTTCCGTTGCCAGGGCGTTGCCGTGGGCAACGGCATGGCCAGCTACGAGATGAACGACAACTCCCTGGTGTACTTTGCATATTACCACGGCCTGCTGGGCAGCGCGCTGTGGGCGGAGCTACAGGCCTCCTGCTGCCCCGAGGGGAAGTGTGACTTCTACAACGACCACGACCCCAACTGCTCCGACGCCGTGAGTCTGACCAATCGGAAACTTCCTCCCGTTTAAATCTGACCAATCACTGCCCTGCACCCATGCAAGTCTGACCAATCAATCACTGCCCTGCTCCTGTGTAATTCCCAGTACCCAATCAGGCTGGGTGAATTTCCAGCCTGGTAACAAAAAAAAAACTGGTCCAAACGTTAGTTATCTAAGTTGCATTAACCCATTCTGACCGGGCACCCATTTTGGTGTCAGCATCATGTTATGCTTTAGCTATTTAAAAATAGCAGATCTACAAGCTCATATCGCGCCACCGAGTGGCGCGATACGAGCTTGTAGGTCTGCTATTTTTGAAAAATCAAAGAGCGACTGACATTTTTAGAATCTGATCTCAGGTCAGAATGGGTTCATCAGACCAGTGTGTGTCCGGCGGAAACCTCGTATGAATCTGATCTCAGGTCAGAATGGGTTAAAGCATTCCCACACCCCCCTCTCTCTGTTAATCATGTAATTGTACTGGAATCTGCGGACATATGCTCAAAAGACAAATCACAAGCGTGAATAATGAGGCAACACAAGAATTCTGAAGTTATAGAGTATAGAGATTTTACTCGAGCAAGGAGACAAGACTTACATGAACCAACCCCATGTATGGAAACCCCAGTCTGACTCCCAGAGTGACAACCAACGACAGCTTTTATAGCTCTTCTCTTCTCCCACACGACAACCCCCAACATAGCCACAAGGCATTCACCACATGGGCAGTGACGTCATAAAACACTTGGAGTATTCTTACAATGTTTATCTCTAAACTTCCACGACATTACCCCACTTTTAAACATTTAAAAACTCATAAACACCATTTTATCAGTACATTGCAGATGCAGGCAAAAACCTGGAACACAAAATAAACACTCACTCGTATCGTACGGGCAGGCGAAAAACCCCTTTTCATACAACATTATCTCGTAACGTTCTGGGAAAATTCCTACACCGGCCTATCTCATAAGAGAA
This sequence comes from Protomyctophum parallelum, assembly GCF_964188405.1. Lineage (NCBI taxonomy): Eukaryota > Metazoa > Chordata > Actinopteri > Myctophiformes > Myctophidae > Protomyctophum > Protomyctophum parallelum. Next base: position 43,655,015 of record NC_139716.1, read on the forward strand.
AACGACCACCACATGGCTTACGACATGATAAAAACATAAAATCAACAACATAGTATATACAACAAAACACATCAGAATACACAGGTATTCAGGCACAAACATAAATCAATATACAGTGACACAATGGTTTTATAACAACAAACAAATAAGGCAACGCCAAATTAAACATACAATAACCGTTGCCGACATTGGACCCAAGAAAACATCTCAGCACCATAGTGTGTCCATTCAGAATTGTCCATCAGCCCACTTTGAGGAGCAAGCCAAGTTTTTTTAGTTCTTTCACAATGTGCAGGGGCCAGACATGTTGCGAATTTGCAGATTGGCCATTTTCAACAGAACAGCACACGTCCCGGCTTCTCAAAAGACCAGAAATTGTCACCCCACAGGTGACATTCCTGGGGCACATGACCGCACATGATCGCCGGATTCAGAGTTCAGAGTGCTAACAGCACTCTCATTTAGGACCCTCAGTGTCATAGTAGCAGACATGATCGCACATCATCATCATCATCATCATCATTCATCATCATCATCATTCATGTTGTCGTCTTCATAGGATCATATGGAGCTGGAAAAAACATACTACAAACCAATTTTTTAAAAGGCCCTACTCTATCTAGTCTATCTAGAGTGTTGACGGTGGACTCAACACTTTGTAATATGACGGGAATATGATAATACTTTTATCATGGACACATATATATATACCAGTCAGCTGTTACTTTATAGACTGTTGATTCCTTACTTACAGAAGGTGTAAGTGGCACCTTGACTTATTCAGCCTGCTTTTTTACTAGCCTACCCTGCTCCTGATTTTGTCATAACAAGAGCCAGCCATGACAATATAACTACAATATAACATACAGCAGTATCAAGGAAATCTCTTCAGAACATCAAAATGTTGCATTTAATACTTACAGATCTGATTTCCACAATCCAATGATACTCTTTCCTGCAATCACAGCAATATATATATACACTTTCGACGCGCATGCACAATTAGGTTAGCCATTCCATTAGTAATCATGCTACACACATGTGAGGGATCAATAAATCAATCTCATGACACAACACGCATCTGCTCGCCTCCTCCTTCTTGGACCTAATCATAAACTGAATCAAAACATAACATTTGTACAGGAAACACACATGTATTTCCATACTTTGTCTTTATTTCCGGGGCGTCCCCCGAACAATGACTTGCCAGACATCAGAATCTTACTCACAGGCCTCATCACGGATTAGAGCATCACGACCGTGATCCACTATTATTCCCTGTTTTTATTATTTTCCCGGATATTTCCCTATGATGACACAAAACAGCTTACAGAGCATCAACCATTATTTAAAAAATGTTCACACCAGCCATATGTGGTCAGACCAATATGTAATGCTAAAACACTTTCCTAACTTAGGTCCCTTATCTAATCTGTGGTATACAGCCCCTTATCGGACCTTTTGAATAATCGAACAATGTATAACTCATAAATATAAGCCTAGCCTATTCCGGCTTGATCATATTGACCATGTAAACAGGTTATCCTAGTACAGTACGTTTCAAATTTTACTCACACAATAGTAGTCCTTTAATCACTATTATTTTCTTGCCCTGATGTCAGTGTCTTTTCCCTTATAACCGTTAATTGGACCACCGCAGCATCAGGCTCTCATCCACATGATTCACTCAGCCAATCACAGCTCACCCAATCTCTCAGGGTTTTGCATTCATCCTCCTGCTTGCTCGCTTACTGTTGTTGTATCAGCGTGCTGCTGTCACACAACCTGCACTCAATTCTGCTTTCGTTTTGGATCTACTGTTTAGATACGGGGGTTTCAGAGTCCCTATGGTCGGGACTGATGCGCTTGACCTGAGTACCTAAAAAAACAGATCCAATACATCGCCAAACCATAACAGATATATTGCATTGATTATCTTACATCAATAAATATATATATTACATCCTCCTTGAGTTGTCTGACTGAACTGTATTGAAGTTCCGCTTCTGTGACACACATTACACTAATACTATTCAAATCACTTGTTATTTAACAAAACTATGCCTCAATATACTGTACTTATCCTAATTAATTCTCTAACCGATCCAATACTATGTAGAGTTTGACTGATTTTATTCTGTTCCATTGTTGATGACATAACAGGGACGGATCACTATACAACCCCATTTTGTGATTATGTGACGGATTTTGATCCAACATTTCCGCAAAATGGTACACCGCCGCTTTCCCAGCGGAATCAAGAAACATCTGCAGCGCCCCTGTCTTAGACTCAGCTGCCTTTTTTCCATAGAGTCTGCAAACCAATTTCCCTCTGATACTGTATGGATAATGACTGATTATTTTACCTCGACGTGACCTATATGACTGCAGTAGAATTCTAACTGTTCAACTTCTTATTTGAGTGCACACACATACCTATTTCTCATGTAATACTGTAGCTACTATTGAACTGCACTAATTTATATTAGTATTGTAATATCTAAACTCTGACCAATTCAGTTCAGTGGCCTTGTGGTTAGGTGAAACTGAGAGGTCGGGGTTCAATCCCCGGCCGGGTCATACCAAACGACACACTAGCGTCATGTCCAGGGGGTGTACTTGTACATCAAGAACTCACGCTACAGACACAGGAGTTAGGCTCCCGCCCCTATGGCCTCATGGCTCAGCAAGCCTAGCTCTGAGCAGCTGATTATGCCTTGAACAAGTTGTAAAATCATTAACATTCAGGGGGGGGTTTTACTGTCTCCACTATTAACCATGTCGGAGGAACTCAGACAAGTGCCTTGCGACAGCTGGAACCCCCCAGTTCTCTTTTAAGATAAGTTTACGTCCTGTCACTCACAGCAACCACAACCTACTGTTTTCCATAGCAGCTACAACTACACAAACGCAACTCTACTCACTCACTATCATTTTGATCCCAATGTACACCTGTCGGCTTCACCTCATCCCTCCATCACTGCAGAGAAACACGATCAGTCACAAAAATAGCTTCCTTTGCACTCAGCTGTCACAAGCCTCCCAGTTTTTCAGCGATTCCCAGTCCGCCAGTGTTTTCCATCTCACAATGTCAGTTCATCAATGTCCATTTAGTGACCAATGTTCAATGTTCAGTACGTTGTATCAACCCTCCTCATACTGGAAAAAAACAAAACCAGTAGGTTGGATTTGATCGTGGTATCCTCTTCTCAACGGAACAGGATGAAGCTTTGTTGACAGTTGTACATTTATCTTTCCATAATATTGCAATCCTTTGCATACTAAATTTTGCAATTTGTAGTTGTAGCTGTTATGTCCCCTCCCGTATTTTAACTTTTGGGTTCCTGTCCTTCAAATAATCTCATAATACTGTTACATGCTCATTAAATGTAGTTTTTCATGTCGGCATATCTGGTTTATTCATCTCTGCATTCACTAACTAGTGATTGTGACCCTGAGAGGGCACATGCGTTCTACAACAACAAGACCCTCCCAACTGGCAGTGTTGCCAGATTTTGGAAGAGAAACAAGCAGCCATGTCTATGGAAACAAGCCCAAAAGAAGCCTGACTAGGCTATTATAATACAAGCCCAAAAACGCTTATAATAAGCGGACATGGCAACACCCAACTGCTCCGTCTCTGTGACAGTGGGGTTGCCCACACGACAACCCCCAACATAGCCACAAGGCATTCACCACATGGGCAGTGACGTCATAAAACACTTGGAGTATTCTTACAATGTTTATCTCTAAACTTCCACGACATTATCATCATGTCATCATGTCATCACTCCCAATCTTCCGCCGTAGTCTGAAAACCCACCTTTTCAGACTACGGCCCATAGCACTTACCCTATACCCCCTTAGATAGCATTTCTGTAGACTTAGATAACCATTTGATACAGACTTATAGCATGTTATGTAGACAGCATTATAGAGCGTCGCAGTCCCTCCCCCTTTCAGAACGACGAGTGGCCCAGGAAATTATTCTCCGTTCATTTTCTCCATAGGCTTTTCAAAAAGTATTTATTTAAAGACGGTTACGCCGCGGACAAAGACAACTCGGATCGTGACAAATCATGACAATGAACACAATATTTTGGGCCGATCAAATCATTAGAAAGAAGAAAATAAAGGCAGGAGACAACACTATTTGTTTTGTTTTTCTTCTTATAAATTATTTGATCGGCCCAAAACATTGTGTTCATTGTCATGATTTGTCACGATCCGAGTTGGTTTTGTCCGCGGCGTAACCGTCTTTAAATAAATACTTTTTGAAAAGCCTATGGGGAGAATGAATGGAGAATCATTTCCTGCGCCACTCGTCGTTCTGAAAGGGGGAGAGACTGTGACGATCTATAATTGCATTGTATGTAGTCATAGCACGTCATAGTACATATGTATAGCATAGTATAGTTTACATGTATAGTTTAATTATATAGATATTCCACTGTTACGTTCTTAGCTTACGCATGTTCAATGATAAATGCTTTTTATGTGATGTATTCCCATGCTTTTTTGTTCTTGCTTAATGTAAATCACTCTGGATTAAGAGCGTCTGCTAAATTGTAAATCATGTCTTATGTATCTTCTGTTGTCATGGTGAAGTGCTTTAAATAATATTTACTACATATAAAACCATCGGCATCTCATGGCATTTTAGATGTTGCCTACATGTTCTTTTGTATTTGTTTAACCCATTCTGACCTGAGATCAGATTCATACGAGGTTTCCGCCGGACACACACTGGTCTGATTAACCCATTCTGACCTGAGATCAGATTCTAAAAATGTCAGTCGTTCTTCGATTTTTCAAAAAATAGCAGACCTACAAGCTCGTATCGCGCCACTCGGTGGCGCGATACGAGCTTGTAGATCTGCTATTTTTAAATAGCTAAAGCATGACATGATGCTGACACCAAAATGGGTGCCCGGTCAGAATGGGAACAACTCTTAGGATAATGACAAATCTATAGTCATTGTTTCCTATCTGTGACTGTCTCTACCTGTCTACCTGTCTACCTGTCTGTCTACCTGTCTGTCTGTCTGTCTGTCTGTCTGTGTCCAGCTGTCTGAGGTGCAGTACATCGTGTACAGTTCAGGGCTGAACATGTACAACCTCTACGCCCCATGTCCCGGAGGGGTGAGACAGAAAGTCAGGTATGTCTGTCTGTCTGGAGGGGTGAGACAGAAAGTCAGGTATGTCTGTCTGTCTGGAGGGGTGAGACAGTCGGGTGTGTCTGTCTGGAGGGGTGAGACAGAAAGTCAGGTATGTCTGTCTGTCTGGAGGGGTGAGACAGAAAGTCGGGTATGTCTGTCTGTCTGGAGGGGTGAGACAGAAAGTCAGGTATGTCTGTCTGTCTGGACGGGTGAGACAGAAAGTCAGGTATGTCTGTCTGTCTGGAGGGGTGAGACAGAAAGTCAGGTATGTCTGTCTGTCTGGAGGGGTGAGACAGAAAGTCAGGTATGTCTGTCTGTCTGGAGGGGTGAGACAGAAAGTCAGGAATGTCTGTCTGTCTGGAGGGGTGAGACAGAAAGTCAGGTATGTCTGGAACTGCCATTTTTCACCTTCCAGCCCAGGTCCTATTGTCTCCTTTGCAGTTACGTCACAGTATCTTTCTGTGTGTACTGCGTAGGATCACTCCATCATATGGATGTCCAGTCTTTGATCCAGTTTGAGTTATTTATTGAGCAGTTTAAATGACAAACGTACCAGTTATATTGAATAATTATGGTTCTTTCCTTTCCGTCAGTTTGTGGTTGCTGAGTGCTGCTGGTAGGAACCTTTCTGTTTGTGGCTGAGTGCTGCTGGTAGGAACCTTTCTGTTTGTGGCTGAGTGCTGCTGGTAGGAACCTTTCTGTTTGTGGCTGAGTGCTGCTGGTAGGAACCTTTCTGTTTGTGGCTGAGTGCTGCTGGTAGGAACCTTTCTGTTTGTGGCTGAGTGCTGCTGGTAGGAACCTTTCTGTTTGTGGCTGAGTGCTGCTGGTAGGAACCTTTCTGTTTGTGGCTGAGTGCTGCTGGTAGGAACCTTTCTGTTTGTGGTTGCTGAGTGCTGCTGGTAGGAACCTTTTTGTTTGTGGCTGAGTGCTGCTGGTAGGAACCTTTCTGTTTGTGGCTGAGTCCTGCTGGTAGGAACCTTTCTGTTTGTGGCTGAGTGCTGCTGGTAGGAACCTTTGTTTGTGGCTGAGTGCTGCTGGTAGGAACCTTTCTGTTTGTGGCTGAGTGCTGCTGGTAGGAACCTTTGTTTGTGGCTGAGTGCTGCTGGTAGGAACCTTTCTGTTTGTGGCTGAGTGCTGCTGGTAGGAACCTTTCTGTTTGTGGTTGAGTGCTGCTGGTAGGAACCTTTCTGTTTGTGGCTGAGTGCTGCTGGTAGGAACCTTTCTGTTTGTGGCTGAGTGCTGCTGGTAGGAACCTTTCTGTTTGTGGCTGAGTGCTGCTGGTAGGAACCTTTCTGTTTGTGGCTGAGTGCTGCTGGTAGGAACCTTTCTGTTTGTGGTTGAGTGCTGCTGGTAGGAACCTTTCTGTTTGTGGTTGAGTGCTGCTGGTAGGAACCTTTCTGTTTGTGGCTGAGTGCTGCTGGTAGGAACCTTTCTGTTTGTGGCTGAGTGCTGCTGGTAGGAACCTTTCTGTTTGTGGCTGAGTGCTGCTGGTAGGAACCTTTCTGTTTGTGGCTGAGTGCTGCTGGTAGGAACCTTTCTGTTTGTGGCTGAGTGCTGCTGGTAGGAACCTTTCTGTTTGTGGCTGAGTGCTGCTGGTAGGAACCTTTCTGTTTGTGGCTGAGTGCTGCTGGTAGGAACCTTTCTGTTTGTGGCTGAGTGCTGCTGGTAGGAACCTTTCTGTTTGTGGCTGAGTGCTGCTGGTAGGAACCTTTCTGTTTGTGGCTGAGTGCTGCTGGTAGGAACCTTTCTGTTTGTGGTTGAGTGCTGCTGGTAGGAACCTTTCTGTTTGTGGTTGAGTGCTGCTGGTAGGAACCTTTCTGTTTGTGGTTGAGTGCTGCTGGTAGGAACCTTTCTGTTTGTGGTTGAGTGCTGCTGGTAGGAACCTTTCTGTTTGTGGCTGAGTGCTGCTGGTAGGAACCTTTCTGTTTGTGGCTGAGTGCTGCTGGTAGGAACCTTTCTGTTTGTGGCTGAGTGCTGCTGGTAGGAACCTTTCTGTTTGTGGCTGAGTGCTGCTGGTAGGAACCTTTCTGTTTGTGGCTGAGTGCTGCTGGTAGGAACGGTTAGGCTCCCCAATCCCTGTGTCTAGCCCTGCTCAGTGCACCTGTGTCACCTTATAAGTAGGGATGTGTAAATGTGTCCAAAATGAAAATCGATTTGTATAATTCAATATTAACGATTAATCGTTTTTGGGGGGGGATTTTTTTTTTCCTTTTTTTTTTTTTTTTTTTTTTTTTTTTTTTTTTTTCTTTTTCTTTTAATGAACCCTACAAATAAAAAAACCTTCCCAAGGGGTACCTAAGTCAAAAAAGTTTGGGAACCCCTGATGTAGTTGATTAACAATAATTGTAACTCTTGAGAGTTAATAAGGGTCCATTTGGTTACTAACTCCATCTTTTAAATGAGGACCACTGGTGGTCCCTGGACCACTGTTGATCCAATTGATCACCATAGCAACCCCAGCCTAGGCCTGATTAGGTAAATTCCCAACACCTGCTAAATCCTCCAAACCTGTATCTTGATTGGAATCAATCTCCACTCACACTCCTCTCAGTCATGCAGCTACACAGACACATCCCAGGCACACTTTGGTAGGCCTATAGCCCTGTCCTGTTTGGATGACAATATTGCCTTTCCAACAGATTTTAATTTTTTTTTAAAAACAGAAAAAACCCAAAAACAACGATTATTGATTATTAATTTTCATAATCGATTTCGGGTCCTATCAACGATAATCGATTAATCGGACCCATCCCTACTTATAAGTGCTCCTACAGAACCCAAACCATCTGTGTCACCTTATAAGTGCTCCTACAGAACCCAAACCATCTGTGTCACCTTATAAGTGCTCCTACAGAACCCAAACCCTCTTTGCTGTCTCTTGACCATAATGCAGAACGCATCCATCTTGCCAGCAAGGTGCTCCCATAGAAATCCCATTCATCCAAACAGAAGTCCTGTCTGATTGTATTAAACGACGTTGAACTCGCCAACATTGCGTGCAAAAGAAAAACTCACCATGTTAATGTAATTATAGATTCTTGAAGTGTGCTTTACACGCTGACTATTTAATTTGACCGTATGCTAAACTGAGCCAGCGGTAACTTAACCCATTCTGACCTGAGATCAGATTCATACGAGGTTTCCACTGGACACACACTGGTCTGATGAACCCATTCTGACCTGAGATCAGATTCTAAAATTGTCAGTCGCTCTTCGTCACTCTATCGGTGGCGCGATATGAGCTTGTAGATCTGCTATTTTTAAATAGCTAAAGCATAACATGATGCTGACACCAAAATGGGTGCCCGGTCAGAATGGGTTAAAGGACAACTTTAGTTTTTTTCAACTAAGGTTCATGTTTTAGGTTGTTATTAGAGAAACTAAAGTGTGAGTGTTCATTTTCTTTCATTTGCTGCCTGCTCTTGTTTTTGGGATTTTAGCAGTTTTTGACAGGGGGCGGGGGCATTCGAGCATGGGGCTAAATATGTGGTTTTTTTACAAAATATTATGGCAATTTTTTTATTTTTTATTCACTATAGTCCTAATAAACCCCAAGAAATGACAGCTGACCACAAAAGATCACAGGATCTACTGAATGTGACAAACTGACATATTGACCCTATATACACACAGTATTAGCCTCCCCCCCCCCCCCCCCCAGTAGGCTACCTTCAGTAGATCCTGTGATCTTCTGTGGCCAGATGTAATTTCCTGGCGTTTATTAGGACTATAGTAAATAATACAAAAATAAATCACCATAACATTTTGTAAAGAAATACATATTTAGCCCCATGCTCGAATGCCCCCGCCCCCCTGTCAAAAAGAGCTAAAATCCCTAAAGCGAAAGATGGCAGCAAATGAAAAATAATGAACACTCATCTTTTACTTTCTCTAATAACAAGCTAAAACATGAACCTTAGTTGAAAAAAACTAAAGTTGTCCTTTAAGGCTCCATAAGCGCTATGCTTCCCCTTTGTCGGCATCTTGGACGCCTTATTGTGTCACATGAACAACATGTCAACAACATGTCAACAACATGTCAACAACATGTCAACAACATGTCAACAACATGCCTTGGACACATTATTTTGAGATTTCTAAATGTACTGATGCACATAACCGACAGTCATGTTTATCTTGTGTTGCCCCAAAGTGCTGAAAATGTCACTGAACGAACGGGGTATTGGTAATCAATGCATTTCAGTATTGACATGGATATTGATGATCAATGTGTTTCAGTATTGACATGGATATTGATGATCAATGTGTTTCAGTATTGACATGGATATTGATCAATGTGTTCCAGTATTTACATGGATATTGATCAATGTGTTTCAGTATTGACATGGATATTGATGATCAATGTGTTTCAGTATTGACATGGATATTAATGATCAATGTGTTTCAGTATTAACATGGATATTGATCAATGTGTTCCAGTATTTACATGGATATTGATCAATGTGTTCCAGTATTTACATGGATAATTGGATATTGATCAATGTGTTCCAGTATTTACATGGATATTGATCAATGTGTTCCAGTATTTACATGGATATTGATCAATGTGTTCCAGTATTGACATGGATATTGATCAATGTGTTTCAGTATTAACATGGATATTGATGATCAATGTGTTTCAGTATTGACATGGATATTGATCAATGTGTTCCAGTATTGACATGGATATTGATCAATGTGTTTCAGTATTGACGCCGATGGTCTGGTGATCAGCTTTCTGGGGAACAATTTCATCAAGCATCCGTCGATCCAGCTGTGGAAGCAGGTACTGTTTATCGATCAATGACTCTGATCTTTATTCATCTCGTCTGATGTGTTGTTTATCTAATGGGTTTGTTGTTGTCCTGCAGAAGCTGATGTGTTGTTTATCTAATGTGTTTGTTGTTATTCTGCAGAAGCTGATGTGTTGTTTATCTAATGGGTTTGTTGTTGTTTATCTAATCAGTTTGTTGTTGTTGTTGTTGTTGCAGAAGCTCCGCGGTGTGTCTTCCTTCTACCAGAAAGTGCGCCTGGACCCTCCGTGTACAAACTCCACCCCCTCCACCCTGTACCTCAACAACCCCTACGTCAGGTCAGATAATATTAATAATCATCATTATTAACCCCTACGTCAGGTCAGATTATATTAATAATCATCATTATTAACCCCTACGTCAGGTCAGATTATATTAATAATCATCATTATTAACCCCTACGTCAGGTCAGATTATATTAGCCACGCTACAAGCTTGTAGATCTGCTATTTTTTTGAAAAATCGGTTCAATAAATCAGGTCAGCTCTCAGTTTATTATAATAATCATCCTTCTCATCCCCTGTGTCAGGTCAGTTTATTATAATAATCATCCTTCTCATCCCCTGTGTCAGGTCAGCTTATTATAATAATCATCCTTCTCATCCCCTGTGTCAGGTCAGCTTATTATAATAATCATCCTTCTCATCCCCTGTGTCAGGTCAGTTTATTATAATAATCATCCTTCTCATCCCCTGTGTCAGGTCAGCTTATTATAATAATCATCCTTCTCATCCCCTGTGTCAGGTCAGTTTATTATAATAATCATCCTTCTCATCCCCTGTGTCAGGTCAGCTTATTATAATAATCATCCTTCTCATCCCCTGTGTCAGGTCAGTTTATTATAATAATCATCCTTCTCATCCCCTGTGTCAGGTCAGTTTATTATAATAATCATCCTTCTCATCCCCTGTGTCAGGTCAGATTATTATAATAATCATCCTTCTCATCCCCTGTGTCAGGTCAGATTATTATAATAATCATCCTTCTCATCCCCTGTGTCAGGTCAGTTTATTATAATAATCATCCTTCTCATCCCCTGTGTCAGGTCAGTTTATTATAATAATCATCCTTCTCATCCCCTGTGTCAGGTCAGTTTATTATAATAATCATCCTTCTCATCCCCTGTGTCAGGTCAGATTATTATAATAATCATCCTTCTCATCCCCTGTGTCAGGTCAGTTTATTATAATAATCATCCTTCTCATCCCCTGTGTCAGGTCAGATTATTATAATAATCATCCTTCTCATCCCCTGTGTCAGGTCAGATTATTATAATAATCATCCTTCTCATCCCCTGTGTCAGGTCAGTTTATTATAATAATCATCCTTCTCATCCCCTGTGTCAGGTCAGATTATTATAATAATCATCCTTCTCATCCCCTGTGTCAGGTCAGATTATTATAATAATCATCCTTCTCATCCCCTGTGTCAGGTCAGTTTATTATAATAATCATCCTTCTCATCCCCTGTGTCAGGTCAGTTTATTATAATAATCATCCTTCTCATCCCCTGTGTCAGGTCAGTTTATTATAATAATCATCCTTCTCATCCCCTGTGTCAGGTCAGTTTATTATAATAATCATCCTTCTCATCCCCTGTGTCAGGTCAGTTTATTATAATAATCATCCTTCTCATCCCCTGTGTCAGGTCAGCTTATTATAATAATCATCCTTCTCATCCCCTGTGTCAGGTCAGTTTATTATAATAATCATCCTTCTCATCCCCTGTGTCAGGTCAGTTTATTATAATAATCATCCTTCTCATCCCCTGTGTCAGGTCAGTTTATTATAATAATCATCCTTCTCATCCCCTGTGTCAGGTCAGCTCTTCACATCAGCTCTGACGCTCTGGACTGGGTCATCTGCAGGTAACGACTTCTTTATACGACCCCCATTATAGACCCCCATAATAACTCTGTTATAGGTATAGGACCCCCATAATAACTCTGTTATAGGTATAGGCTTTAGTTCCCGACACTATTATTGGTCCGACAGTCATTAGACCGACAACCTACCTCAAACTATAAGCACGGGAGCAGTGCATGTCCGACTGTTGTTCCCACATGTCGGACTAATGCTCTGTTGGAATTACCATCGGATCCCAGGTATAGGACCCCCAGAAGAACTGTTATTATAGCTTTAGGACCCCCATAACAGAGTGTTCTTTATAGCAGGGGTTCCCACACTTTTTTGGCCCACCTGACACCTGCTCCTTGAATTCATTTTCCAAGTACCTCCTCATCCTCGTCGACGCCGATAAGCATACTACTGTAGCAACCACATGGACATTTAGACGCCATTGGAACTATAATTTTTGTATTTCAAACTTTTCAATCTAACTCATTCAGGGAATTTCTGACTCATTTCATTGTCCTAAACGGAATAGACTTTCATGGTTGTGAGCCAGTGTAAACACACTCTGAGGTGGTTCTATATTGGGGCTGAACCGGTTCCACCCGGTGGAGAGAAGGCGTCATGACCTCCGACTACTAATCGAGCCATTTTGTCTCCTTCCCGTTTCAGCTCGGAGGTCAACCTGAGCTACGGTCGGGTTTACATGGACATGAAGCAACAGTACCTCAAACTACTGGGCAGTTTGGTGAGTACTGTAAAAACTACACCTCAAAGTACTGGGCAGTTTGGTGAGTACGATAAAACTACACCTCAAACTACTGGGCAGTTTGGTGAGTACTATAAAAACTACACCTCAAACTACTGGGCAGTTTGGTGAGTGCTATAAAACTACACCTCAAACTACTGGGCAGTTTGGTGAGTACTATAAAACTACACCTCAAACTACTGGGCAGTTTGGTGAGTACTATAAAAACTACACCTCAAACTACTGGGCAGTTTGGTGAGTACTATAAAAACTACACCTCAAACTACTGGGCAGTTTGGTGAGTACGATAAAACTACACCTCAAACTACTGGGCAGTTTGGTGAGTACTATAAAACTACACCTCAAACTACTGGGCAGTTTGGTGAGTACTGTAAAAACTACACCTCAAACTACTGGGCAGTTTGGTGAGTACGATAAAACTACACCTCAAACTACTGGGCAGTTTGGTGAGTACTATAAAAACTACACCTCAAACTACTGGGCAGTTTGGTGAGTACTATAAAAACTACACCTCAAACTACTGGGCAGTTTGGTGAGTATGATAAAACTACACCTCAAACTACTGGGCAGTTTGGTGAGTGCTATAAAACTACACCTCAAACTACTGGGCAGTTTGGTGAGTACGATAAAACTACACCTCAAACTACTGGGCAGTTTGGTGAGTACTATAAAACTACACCTCAAACTACTGGGCAGTTTGGTGAGTGCTATAAAAACTACACCTCAAACTACTGGGCAGTTTGGTGAGTACTATAAAAACTACACCTCAAACTACTGGGCAGTTTGGTGAGTACTATAAAACTACACCTCAAACTACTGGGCAGTTTGGTGAGTACTATAAAACTACACCTCAAACTACTGGGCAGTTTGGTGAGTACGATAAAAACTACACCTCAAACTACTGGGCAGTTTGGTGAATACTAGAAAACTACACCTCAAACTACTGGGCAGTTTGGTGAGTACTATAAAAACTACACCTCAAACTACTGGGCAGTTTGGTGAGTACGATAAAAACTACACCTCAAACTACTGGGCAGTTTGGTGAGTACTATAAAAACTACACCTCAAACTACTGGGCAGTTTGGTGAGTATGATAAAACTACACCTCAAACTACTGGGCAGTTTGGTGAGTACTATAAAAACTACACCTCAAACTACTGGGCAGTTTGGTGAGTACTATAAAAACTACACCTCAAACTACTGGGCAGTTTGGTGAGTATGATAAAACTACACCTCAAACTACTGGGCAGTTTGGTGAGTACTATAAAAACTACACCTCAAACTACTGGGCAGTTTGGTGAGTATGATAAAACTACACCTCAAACTACTGGGCAGTTTGGTGAGTACGATAAAACTACACCTCAAACTACTGGGCAGTTTGGTGAGTAAGATAAAACTACACCTCAAACTACTGGGCAGTTTGGTGAGTACGATAAAACTACACCTCAAACTACTGGGCAGTTTGGTGAGTAAGATAAAACTACACCTCAAACTACTGGGCAGTTTGGTGAGTACCATAAAACTACACCTCAAACTACTGGGCAGTTTGGTGAGTAAGATAAAACTACACCTCAAACTACTGGGCAGTTTGGTGAGTACTATAAAAACTACACCTCAAACTACTGGGCAGTTTGGTGAGTACTATAAAACTACACCTCAAACTACTGGGCAGTTTGGTGAGTGCTATAAAACTACACCTCAAACTACTGGGCAGTTTGGTGAGTACTATAAAAACTACACCTCAAACTACTGGGCAGTTTGGTGAGTATGATAAAACTACACCTCAAACTACTGGGCAGTTTGGTGAGTACTATAAAAACTACACCTCAAACTACTGGGCAGTTTGGTGAGTACTATAAAAACTACACCTCAAACTACTGGGCAGTTTGGTGAGTATGATAAAACTACACCTCAAACTACTGGGCAGTTTGGTGAGTACGATAAAACTACACCTCAAACTACTGGGCAGTTTGGTGAGTAAGATAAAACTACACCTCAAACTACTGGGCAGTTTGGTGAGTACTGTAAAAACTACACCTCAAACTACTGGGCAGTTTGGTGAGTACGATAAAACTACACCTCAAACTACTGGGCAGTTTGGTGAGTACTATAAAAACTACACCTCAAACTACTGGGCAGTTTGGTGAGTACTATAAAAACTACACCTCAAACTACTGGGCAGTTTGGTGAGTATGATAAAACTACACCTCAAACTACTGGGCAGTTTGGTGAGTGCTATAAAACTACACCTCAAACTACTGGGCAGTTTGGTGAGTACGATAAAACTACACCTCAAACTACTGGGCAGTTTGGTGAGTACTATAAAACTACACCTCAAACTACTGGGCAGTTTGGTGAGTGCTATAAAAACTACACCTCAAACTACTGGGCAGTTTGGTGAGTACTATAAAAACTACACCTCAAACTACTGGGCAGTTTGGTGAGTACTATAAAACTACACCTCAAACTACTGGGCAGTTTGGTGAGTACTATAAAACTACACCTCAAACTACTGGGCAGTTTGGTGAGTACGATAAAAACTACACCTCAAACTACTGGGCAGTTTGGTGAATACTAGAAAACTACACCTCAAACTACTGGGCAGTTTGGTGAGTACTATAAAAACTACACCTCAAACTACTGGGCAGTTTGGTGAGTACGATAAAAACTACACCTCAAACTACTGGGCAGTTTGGTGAGTACTATAAAAACTACACCTCAAACTACTGGGCAGTTTGGTGAGTATGATAAAACTACACCTCAAACTACTGGGCAGTTTGGTGAGTACTATAAAAACTACACCTCAAACTACTGGGCAGTTTGGTGAGTACTATAAAAACTACACCTCAAACTACTGGGCAGTTTGGTGAGTATGATAAAACTACACCTCAAACTACTGGGCAGTTTGGTGAGTACTATAAAAACTACACCTCAAACTACTGGGCAGTTTGGTGAGTATGATAAAACTACACCTCAAACTACTGGGCAGTTTGGTGAGTACGATAAAACTACACCTCAAACTACTGGGCAGTTTGGTGAGTAAGATAAAACTACACCTCAAACTACTGGGCAGTTTGGTGAGTACGATAAAACTACACCTCAAACTACTGGGCAGTTTGGTGAGTAAGATAAAACTACACCTCAAACTACTGGGCAGTTTGGTGAGTACCATAAAACTACACCTCAAACTACTGGGCAGTTTGGTGAGTAAGATAAAACTACACCTCAAACTACTGGGCAGTTTGGTGAGTACTATAAAAACTACACCTCAAACTACTGGGCAGTTTGGTGAGTACTATAAAACTACACCTCAAACTACTGGGCAGTTTGGTGAGTGCTATAAAACTACACCTCAAACTACTGGGCAGTTTGGTGAGTACTATAAAAACTACACCTCAAACTACTGGGCAGTTTGGTGAGTATGATAAAACTACACCTCAAACTACTGGGCAGTTTGGTGAGTACTATAAAAACTACACCTCAAACTACTGGGCAGTTTGGTGAGTACTATAAAAACTACACCTCAAACTACTGGGCAGTTTGGTGAGTATGATAAAACTACACCTCAAACTACTGGGCAGTTTGGTGAGTACGATAAAACTACACCTCAAACTACTGGGCAGTTTGGTGAGTAAGATAAAACTACACCTCAAACTACTGGGCAGTTTGGTGAGTACGATAAAACTACACCTCAAACTACTGGGCAGTTTGGTGAGTACTATAAAAACTACACCTCAAACTACTGGGCAGTTTGGTGAGTACTATAAAAACTACACCTCAAACTACTGGGCAGTTTGGTGAGTAAGATAAAACTACACCTCAAACTACTGGGCAGTTTGGTGAGTACCATAAAACTACACCTCAAACTACTGGGCAGTTTGGTGAGTAAGATAAAACTACACCTCAAACTACTGGGCAGTTTGGTGAGTACGATAAAACTACACCTCAAACTACTGGGTAGTTTGGTGAGTACGATAAAACTACACCTCAAACTACTGGGTAGTTTGGTGAGTACTATAAAACTACACCTCAAACTACTGGGCAGTTTGGTGAGTACTATAAAACTACACCTCAAACTACTGGGCAGTTTGGTGAGTACTATAAAAACTACACCTCAAACTACTGGGCAGTTTGGTGAGTACGATAAAACTACACCTCAAACTACTGGGCAGTTTGGTGAGTACTATAAAACTACACCTCAAACTACTGGGCAGTTTGGTGAGTACTATAAAAACTACACCTCAAACTACTGGGCAGTTTGGTGAGTACTATAAAAACTACACCTCAAACTACTGGGCAGTTTGGTGAGTACTATAAAAACTACACCTCAAACTACTGGGCAGTTTGGTGAGTAAGATAAAACTACACCTCAAACTACTGGGCAGTTTGGTGAGTACCATAAAACTACACCTCAAACTACTGGGCAGTTTGGTGAGTACGATAAAACTACACCTCAAACTACTGGGTAGTTTGGTGAGTACGATAAAACTACACCTCAAACTACTGGGTAGTTTGGTGAGTACTATAAAAACTACACCTCAAACTACTGGGCAGTTTGGTGAGTACTATAAAAACTACACCTCAAACTACTGGGCAGTTTGGTGAGTACTATAAAACTACACCTCAAACTACTGGGCAGTTTGGTGAGTACTATAAAACTACACCTCAAACTACTGGGCAGTTTGGTGAGTACTGTAAAACTACACCTCAAACTACTGGGCAGTTTGGTGAGTGCTATAAAACTACACCTCAAACTACTGGGCAGTTTGGTGAGTACTATAAAAACTACACCTCAAACTACTGGGCAGTTTGGTGAGTACGATAAAACTACACCTCAAACTACTGGGCAGTTTGGTGAGTGCTATAAAAACTACACCTCAAACTACTGGGCAGTTTGGTGAGTGCTATAAAACTACACCTCAAACTACTGGGCAGTTTGGTGAGTACTATAAAAACTACACCTCAAACTACTGGGCAGTTTGGTGAGTACGATAAAACTACACCTCAAACTACTGTGCAGTTTGGTGAGTACTATAAAACTACACCTCAAACTACTGGGCAGTTTGGTGAGTACTATAAAACTACACCTCAAACTACTGGGCAGTTTGGTGAGTACTATAAAAACTACACCTCAAACTACTGGGCAGTTTGGTGAGTACTATAAAACTACACCTCAAACTACTGGGCAGTTTGGTGAGTACGATAAAACTACACCTCAAACTACTGGGCAGTTTGGTGAGTACGATAAAACTACACCTCAAACTACTGGGCAGTTTGGTGAGTACTGTAAAACTACACCTCAAACTACTGGGCAGTTTGGTGAGTACTGTAAAAACTACACCTCAAACTACTGGGCAGTTTGGTGAGTACTATAAAACTACACCTCAAACTACTGGGCAGTTTGGTGAGTACTATAAAACTACACCTCAAACTACTGGGCAGTTTGGTGAGTACTATAAAAACTACACCTCAAACTACTGGGCAGTTTGGTGAGTACTATAAAACTACACCTCAAACTACTGGGCAGTTTGGTGAGTACGATAAAACTACACCTCAAACTACTGGGCAGTTTGGTGAGTACGATAAAACTACACCTCAAACTACTGGGCAGTTTGGTGAGTACGATAAAACTACACCTCAAACTACTGGGCAGTTTGGTGAGTACTGTAAAACTACACCTCAAACTACTGGGCAGTTTGGTGAGTACGATAAAACTACACCTCAAACTACTGGGCAGTTTGGTGAGTACTATAAAACTACACCTCAAACTACTGGGCAGTTTGGTGAGTACTATAAAAACTACACCTCAAACTACTGGGCAGTTTGGTGAGTACTGTAAAACTACACCTCAAACTACTGGGCAGTTTGGTGAGTACGATAAAACTACACCTCAAACTACTGGGCAGTTTGGTGAGTGCTATAAAACTACACCTCAAACTACTGGGCAGTTTGGTGAGTACGATAAAACTACACCTCAAACTACTGGGCAGTTTGGTGAGTGCTATAAAACTACACCTCAAACTACTGGGCAGTTTGGTGAGTGCTATAAAACTACACCTCAAACTACTGGGCAGTTTGGTGAGTGCTATAAAACTACACCTCAAACTACTGGGCAGTTTGGTGAGTACTGTAAAACTACACCTCAAACTACTGGGCAGTTTGGTGAGTACTGTAAAACTACACCTCAAACTACTGGGCAGTTTGGTGAGTACTGTAAAACTACACCTCAAACTACTGGGCAGTTTGGTGAGTACTATAAAAACTACACCTCAAACTACTGGGCAGTTTGGTGAGTACGATAAAACTACACCTCAAACTACTGGGCAGTTTGGTGAGTACGATAAAACTACACCTCAAACTACTGGGCAGTTTGGTGAGTACGATAAAACTACACCTCAAACTACTGGGCAGTTTGGTGAGTACGATAAAACTACACCTCAAACTACTGGGCAGTTTGGTGAGTACGATAAAACTACACCTCAAACTACTGGGCAGTTTGGTGAGTGCTATAAAACTACACCTCAAACTACTGGGCAGTTTGGTGAGTGCTATAAAACTACACCTCAAACTACTGGGCAGTTTGGTGAGTACGATAAAACTACACCTCAAACTACTGGGCAGTTTGGTGAGTGCTATAAAAACTACACCTCAAACTACTGGGCAGTTTGGTGAGTGCTATAAAACTACACCTCAAACTACTGGGCAGTTTGGTGAGTACTATAAAACTATACAGTTTATTTTTAGTTGTGTGTTTTGGGTCAATGTATTCATTCATGTTAGGTAGCCATGTAATAAGCGGGATAACGGGATAATATCTGGCTAGGTGGTCGTTGTCGGGATATAATTAACATTGTGCTTCACCTCGATGGTTAACCCATTCTGACCTGAGATCAGATTCTAAAAATCTTCTTCTACATCCTGACCAGTTTTCTGAAAAAGCTATGTTTCTATGTCAGTCGTACTTCGATTTAAAAAAAAAAATAGCAGATCTACAAGCTCATAGCGCGCCACTCGGTGGCGCGCTATGAGCTTGTAGATCTGCTAAATGTTCTGGTGTATTAACAGGGACATATATATGGATATATGGATATACACACTCAATACCATGACACCCAATGGACTGAATGATGACTATAGCTTAAAATGCTTTCTGGGTTAAGATTGGCTTTAATGCCTGGATGTGTAACCGAGATATATACTATGCCTCAAAATGTTTATTCAAAGCAGTTTGTGATTGGACCCTGTTGATTAACTTGAGACTTCAGCTGTAGGTGAACTCTGACCCCTTTTGTATAAATTGACTTGAATTCAGTTGATGTGAATGCTCTGATGAAGCCTGCACAGCCGAAACGCGTCAGCGTAACCTTTTGGTGTTTGCCAATAAAGAAATGGAAATGTGAGTACCTTGTCCCCCGCTTGTTTAATTTTTGGATGTGCTACCTTTTTGGAATTTTTAATTCCTATTTTTTGGGGGACATATATATGTCTGTGTGTGTTCTGTGTGTTTCAGAAGTATCGTGTTCTGGTGTATTAACGGGGACATATATATGTCTGTGTGTGTTCTGTGTGTTTCAGAAGTATCGTGTTCTGGTGTATTAACGGGACATATATATGTCTGTGTGTGTTCTGTGTGTTTCAGAAGTATCGTGTTCTGGTGTACAATGGGGATGTGGACATGGCCTGTAACTTCATGGGAGATGAATGGTTTGTGGAGTCGCTGAACCAGGAGGTAGGTTAAAACCAGGGGGGCAGTCAGACAGATATTTAACCAGGGGGGCAGTCAGACACATATTTAACCAGGGGGGCAGTCAGACAGATATTTAACCAGGGGGGCAGTCAGACAGATATTTAACCAGGGGGGCAGTCAGACAGATATTTAACCAGGGGGGCAGTCAGACAGATATTTAACCAGGGGGGCAGTCAGACAGATATTTAACCAGGGGGGCAGTCAGACAGATATTTAACCAGGGGGGAAGTCAGACAGATATTTAACCAGGGGGGCAGTCAGACAGATGTTTAACCAGGGGGGCAGTCAGACAGATATTTAACCAGGGGGGAAGTCAGACAGATATTTAACCAGGGGGGCAGTCAGACAGATATTTAATCAGGGGGGCAGTCAGACAGATATTTTGTGAAGCCTGAAACTCCTGAAAGTTCATATAATGGCCTGTTGTGGCGCTGTCACTGGACCCAAAAAGCCCCATAGCTCCATAGAGGCCCATGTATTTGGGCCAAACTTCACCTAGACTGTATTACCTTAATAAACATGGTCATGAATACTTTCTGCTTCCAGTCACTAGTTTAAAGTCTCATTTCTAATGTCATAATATTCTTTTTGGAAAATTATGGTCCCATTAATTAAACAAATTAAAGTCGCGTATGTTCTGAGGGGCGTGGCTACCGTTACAGTCTATGATCGGGAGTCCCCACCCACTCGAGTCAAAATAAAAACCAACGGAGAAGAAGGGGGGGAAGTCCCGCCTCGTTGTCTGGGCCAGCCAATGGCCAGCTGGGCCCAAACGAAGCCAGCCAATGGGCCAGCTGGGCCCAAACGGATCTAGAAAGATGGCGACTTACAGTGCAGGAATAACAGGCTTCATTTTACGTCCATGTTAGACCCGGGGAACGCTTTGTCCATATTTTTTACAGTCTATGGTTAACAGTTTGACTGTCAAACGATTTACACAACTTTTAATCAACCCCCCTTCACTGCCGAGATTGTTGTATTACCTTTAGAGCATACGCTGAATTTTTTGGGCTTTTAATCCGCGAAAATCGAGCGAAAAAACCTCCCCCCGTTTGTTATGAACGATCGTACCACCCGCCATCTTGGTACACCCGGGAGAAGCAGCACAGGAGCCTCCTCCATGAGGCGTTGAACCCCATTCGTTTACATTGGCCTCAATTTCCCAGAAGCCCTAGCAGCCCACAGCATGTGACGATTTCCGGTTTCTCATCACAACGGATGCATCTAATCTCTATCTCTGCGGCGAAGAAGGATTTTCTTTTTTTTGTTTACATTACGGCGGATTAAACACATAAAACAAAACTCCCGTATGTTGTATATGGCAGCGACATTAACCTGGAGTAATCCATTCCTGGCAGTAAAACCTAACCCATGTTGGGCGGGAACCCCTTTTGGTGTTTTAAACATTATGTTGTAATTTAGCTATTGAAAAATAGCAGATCTACAAGCTACGTTCTTGTAGGTCTGCTATTTTTGAAAAATCTTGACTATTTATTTCAGAAAACTGGAGGATTTAGAAGATTTTTTTTTTTTTTTCTTTTTGACGTCAAGCTTAAATGGTTTAGCGTGGATGCTGAACCGTACGTAGGTTAAAATGTTAAAATAGTCCTCCACATAACCTCTGAGAAAGTATCCAGTGACAACAGTACTCGAGTTGTTCATTCATCTTCTTTAATATTCTGAAGAAACTTGTGCAAAGTATTTTCCTACAGTGTCATATCGTTGTTTATTTGCCAATGAATTAGCCTTTCATTAACCCATTTTGTGAAGGGAACCCGTTTTGGTGTTCGTGTTATGCTTTAGCTATTGAAAAATAGCTATCTGTTCTCAGGTCAGAATGGGTTAATCAGACACAGTGTGTGTCCAGTGGAAACCTCTTATTAATCTGATCTCAGGTCAGAATGGGTTAACCCATTTTGGGCGGGAACCCCTTTTGGTGTTAGCATCATGTTATGCTTTAGCTATTGAAAAATGGCAGATAGCAGAACGACTGACATAGAAACATAGCTTTTTCAGAAAACTGTCAGGATGTAGAAGACATTTTTTAGAATCTGATCTCATGTCAGAATGGGTTAAAATAAGTAAAAGTAGTCCGTCACATAACCTCTGACATAGTACTGAGTGTTCATTCATCTTGTTTAATATTCTGAAGAAACTTGTGCAGAGTATTTTTCCACAGTGCCATAGCGTTCGTTGTTTATTAGCCCTTCGCTAAGGCCCTCCCCAACCCCGTCCGCGTCCAATACGCACGTTAGCGAACACCATTTAGCGGTCCTTTGACATGAAAGGGTTTGAGAACCACTGGTTGTTTTCAGGTGGAGGTGAAACGTCGGGCGTGGACTTATAAAGACGGGTCCTCGGAGCAGGTGGGAGGATTCGTCAAGGAGTTCAGTCAAATCGCCTTCCTGACCGTCAAGGTGCGTCATAGACTGCTGAGACCAACGGCAATTACTTACATCTTACTTTTTTGGTGGTGCAACCACTTTTGATTGATTTTATTTACTAGCCCTTACCCGTTGTGAGATATTTGCCCCCCCCTTGTGGCCGTGAAGGGTTCTGCGCCTGGGTGCGTTTGTAATTGACTAATAAATTAATTAATGATCATTAATGTGTCAAATCGAAAAAAAGGGCTTCGTTACGCCCTCCGTATTCATATGGTCAATGCCTGTGTGAAAAGTGGGAGTGATTGGTGCAGGCAGTAAGGAGCTACGGCAATGTTTCTGACAGACAGACACACGGACAGACATTCGGTTAATTATAGTATGATTAACAGTTTTCAGAATTACAGTACATTTCAAGCACAGACTCGATACAAAGACTGTTAACTGTGAGTGCACGACCCAATTAAGCAATACACTTGTTTACAAGAGGGTCCACCTTGTTCAATTCATCAAATGTCCCACAAGGAACAGCTTTGTCCTTGTGGGACTATGTTTAGAGTACCAATAGGGGGTGCAGTTACACCACTCGCTTCAGACTGGTCTCATTTTTGTTTTTATAGATCTTTAACCCATTCTGAACGGGCACCCATTTTGGTGTCAGCATCACGTTATGCTTTAGCTATTGAAAAATAGCATATCTTTTTGATTGATTGATTGAAATATTTATTAACAGTTTGTAGAATTTACAGTACATTTTAAGCACAAACTCAATACAAAGACTGTCAACTGTGAGTGGACGACCCAATTAAGCATTACACTTGTTTACAACAGGGTCCACATTGTTCAATTCATCAAAACATTTAAAGACATACAACCATTTAGAGACATACAAATAGACATTTCTATGTAGCTAAAGAACAGAACAGGAATTCATCATATGGGAAGCAAAAAAGGGAAAATATACAAGCACTGGGAAAATATACAATATACAGTGAGGGAAATGGGGTGGGGGGGATTCAGATTTTACAGAGGCCAGTTTCGAATTGCAGCCATCCGTAGGTGCCCTTTGAGAGCGGTTTTGAAGGAGTCAAGGGATTCACATGTCTTAATGACTGTTGGTAGGGCGTTCCACATTTTGGTGGCATAGGAGCGAAAAGAATTTAGTCCCTTGTTTGTGCCGAATCTGGGTTGTACATGGTTTGTTGCACTCCCTCTGGTGTTGTGGGTGTGGACTTCGTTTACATTAAGGAAGTATTTAGACAGGTACATGGGTATCTTGGTGGTGTATCGAATCTTGTGGACCAGACCCATTGCAAGATGCTGTACTCTGTCGACGACCCTAAGCCATCCCAGCCTGTCAAAGTGGGCAGGGGTGAGGTGGGTTCGGGGGGTGAGGCCAAGTAGGAGCCTGACCAGTTTGTTTTGGGAGGTCTGGAGCCTTGTTTTAAGGGCCTTTGAGGTGCTGTGGTACCAAGAGGTGGATGCATAGTCAAAGAAACCTTGTACGAGGGCTCCTGTTAAGGTCTTCAAGGTGTTTTTGCTGACCAGTGAGGAGATCCTGTAAAGGAATCTTGTTCTTTGATTTACTTTTTTGATTACGTTGGTGGCCATTTTATCACCGGAAAGATTAGCCTCCAGGATGGAACCTAGGTAGGTAATTTGATCTTTTCGTGTGATAATATTGTCACCCACTCTAACCAAGAAGCCATCTGCCTTGCTGAGTTTACTATTTGATCCGAAGAGGATGGATTCAGTTTTTCCCAGGTGTAAGGATAGTTTGTTATCAGCGAGCCAGGTGCAGATTCTACCGAGTTCAGAGCTGAGGGTCTTTTCAACCTGCAGTTTGTTCCTGTCCGAGACCAGCAGTGCTGAGTCATCTGCGAACAGGAACAAGTTGCAGTCACAAGCTGAAGTCATGTCGTTAACATAAATTAGGAACAGTAAAGGCCCTAGTATGCTTCCTTGTGGGACGCCACAGCTCACTGGGAGGGGAGGGGACAGTGTTCCGTTCACCTCCACCATCTGTTCTCTCCCCTCCAGGTAGGATTGCATCCAGCTCACTGATGTGCTCATCCACAGTGCTCATCCACTGATGTGCTCATATCGCGCCACCGAGTGTCGCGATACGAGCTTGTAGGTCTGCTATTTTTGTAAAAATCGAAGAACGACTGACATTTCTAGAATCTGATCTCGGGTCAGAATGGGTTAATCAGACCAGTGTGTGTCCAGTGGAAAACCTCGTATGAATCTGATCTCAGGTCAGAATGGGTTAACTCTTGAGAGCGTAAAATGGACCCTTGCGGGTCAATTTGATTTCATTTTACGCTCAAGAGTTAAATGATTGTTAAACATCTGCATTACTTAATTTACAAGAAGTTCCAGTAGTCTACACAATTTGAGAATGTAATAAAAGTGTTATAATTTTCATTCAACAACAAAACTTAGTTTCGGGTCTGAGAGGCTAAATGTCATCAAATGGTGGTTCTGTCGCTCAAATGTCGAATAGATAATGGACCCTCGAAATGAAAAGGGTTGAAAACCACAGGGTTCTGGTCAACATGCTTTCTTCATTAATATTCACCTTGTCATAACTCTTGTATTTTCAGGGTTCTGGTCAACATGGTTCCCTCATTAATATTCACGTTGTCCTAACTCTTGTATTTTCAGGGTTCTGGTCAAATGCTTTCTTCATTAATATTCACCTTGTCATAACTCTTGTATTTTCAGGGTTCTGGTCAACATGGTTCCCTCATTAATATTCACGTTGTCCTAACTCTTGTATTTGCAGGGTTCCGGTCACATGGTTCCCTCGGATAAACCAGCCGCTGCCTACGCCATGTTCACTCGCTTCATCAAGAAACAGCCTTACTGAAGACGTACACCACCTTTGCTCGGACTGCAGTGCAATTAGATTCATTATTGTTTCTCAAATCGTTGGAACTCTCCGCCCGCCCAACCTGTTGTTTACAACTATTTTGAGCAAAGCCACACCTTCGTAGAACACATTTCTAAATCTGACTTTGTTGTCCAGACTTTTAGAAATCGCACTCCAATTTCAACCATCGAAGGAATGCGTTTCACTGTAGACATCTGACTCATTGGAATCGGTTTTCCATTTGTTTTTTCTGCTGTTCACACCGTGATAAAACACATTCTAATTACAGTCCGATTTGTACTGACTGTGTGAACGTAACCTCAGTGAGAGCTCCATCCTACTGCCATCAGTGACTATCAACCCCTGAAGCCAAAATCTGTGCCACTCTCTCACTCCTTCGCTCCAGCACGGTGGTGTTACGGTGAAATCGATGACCTGCCGAAATCTGTGACCATCTTGTGAACTTCACACAAGTTGCATTCAGGTCTTTAAATACCGCTATAGGCAATGATTTACGTTCGGACGTTATGTGAAGTCTACACGATTGTCACACATTTCACCAGGTCACCAATTCCACCGTAACACTCGGGAGTGACCCGAGTGTGTGAGAGAGCTGAGATTATGTGGTATTTTCTTTTTTAGAATTCAGCTCTAGTGATTCTTCCAGTGTTTCTTTCTTGACATTAAGTCCAACTCCAGATGTTTGTGTACTGCTGGTTCTGTACAAGTTGGAACATCTGGCAAATGATAGAAATATTGAACATTTATAAAAAATGAATAGAATCAAAATAGTGTAAAAGTTGATCAAATGGACAAACGGTGGTTGTCTTCATGGTTTCACAGACTAGACGGACGGACGGGTCTTGTGTTAGCCAGTATTACTATTAAATATAGACATGTGGGAGTGTGGACCGTATGCCTTAAATTTACAACCAATCATATTTGGGTCTCTCACTGCCTCTGCACTGATTGGTCACTGTAGCGACGCCGTGGTTGTCATCATAGCGACACATTGCTGTATTGTATTTGATTTCCTTTCCTGTGGTTTGATTGGACGATGTTGATTGACGCCACTGTAGCTCGGTTTCCATGGAATCAAAGGGAATTGTTGTTTATGTTCTGTCTTTTTTTTTTTTTATCGGATCAATAAATGTGATCAATAAATAATAGTGTTATGAAACGTTAAGTAAACGTCTTACTTGAATCATTTGATTCCTGACCGTGCACAAAGTTACTTAATTTATTTTTTTTACTTCCAATGATTCCGTTCATGTAGTTCCGGTTCCACCCTAAACTTGACTTTGCTTCCGGTACAGAATCCGAGAGAAGAGAATGGCTAGTGTTTCAGTTGCTTGCTGCCCTATAGAAACAACGAGTGGCCCAGGAAATTAATCCCAATGCATTTTTCCCATAGGCATTTCTTACATTATTA
Organism: Protomyctophum parallelum; assembly: GCF_964188405.1. NCBI lineage: Eukaryota > Metazoa > Chordata > Actinopteri > Myctophiformes > Myctophidae > Protomyctophum > Protomyctophum parallelum. The sequence goes on from NC_139716.1 coordinate 43,682,042, forward strand.
ATTTAAAGACCTTTTAAGCGTCGTACGAAGCCAACTCTTGTCGTGACAAATCATGACAACACACACAATATTTTGGACCAAACGAATAATTACAAAGAAGAAAAACAACAAAGTGTTGTAACCTGCCGTTTTTTTCTAATTCCAAGAGTTGGCTTCGTACGTAAAATGTCTTTAAATTAATAATGTAAGAAATGCCTATGGTCAAAATGCATTGGGATTCATTTCCTGGGCCGTTCGTTGTTCTGAAAGGGGGAGGGACTGCGACGCTCTATAGTCCTACTGCTTTGTATAAAATATATGGTTTACTCTCTCTGACCGATTAACCCCAAACGGACATGTAATTTGACAGTATAGGCTATAAATGGTATATATATATATATATAAACCTGAAATAGACGTATAAATTCAGGTTATGTCTATACTACGCCGTATAGTTCAGATATGCACCATGAAAGTCGTTTTTTATTATCAATATTTATTTAAATAATGTATTACCCGTTTTGGTGTTTTAAACATGTTATAATTTAGTTATTGAAAAATAGCAGATCTACAAGCTCGTAGCGCGCCACTCGGTGGCGTGCTATGAGCTTGTAGATCTGCTATTTTAGCTTTTTAGAATCTGATTTCAGGTCAGAAAGGGTTAAACGGGAAATTAATATGGATCTAAAAATACCTAAAGAATATAGCTGACCTACAAAGCTCGTAGCGCGCCACTCGGTGGTGCGCTACGAGCTTGTAGATCTGCTATTTTTCAATAGCTAAAGCATAACATGATGCCAACACCAAAATGGGTTCCCGCCCCAAAATGGGTTAAAATAAGCTTGAACTCTCAGTTTCCAAATGGACCCGGTACATTGTCAGAGATCCATTTGGTCCCTCGTAGGACCCCAGAATGTTGAAACGTGTTATAAATGCATTGAAACCGATAAATGCATTGATCTATATAATATCGACAGTTAGGAATGTCTAAATGGCAAAGATATTCATATCAACACACAATTATGTTTATTGTTTTATTCATAATCATAAAATAACCATATGTTTATTATTATACTATTAGTCATAATCACAACAATATGCCATTATTCATAAAAATAAAATAATATTAAACATAATATATATTTGTATATATTCATAATGATTATTCATATTCATATATATATATATATATAATAAACGCCTCTGAATTATGTGACAGCGTGCGACTCCAGTTATAATAAAATGTGTTAAATTGTTTTTATGATCGTTCTGAACATGTTTAGTTAAGAAACGAAGGGCTCTATCTTGCGCCAGCCCTTACCCCGTATTCCTACAGAGGTCAGGGGTCACCAACATGTCCTCATAGAGCACCGAAGGCTGACGTCAATATCGGTAGAGGGCGCTATAAATCCACGGGTTCATGTACTTTTTATCTGCATTGTAATCCCCATAGGGGGGATTTTAGATCGCCTCATATAAGAACTGTAGAACTGTATAAGAAACAAATCATCCCGGCCGCTTCACTCATATGGATATGAAGAATCAACTGACTGAGAGAAAACGCTATTGTTACTGCTGCTGAATTAGTTAGATTTTTCGCTAGAAACGGATCATATGAGTGACTGCCTTGACTGTCGCAAACATAATACAGAGACAACTCCCTGACAATAATGCAGAGACAGCTTGTTTATTTTTGGAGCACAATGCTTGAGATGATTTTAAGACGAGACCATGTTGTTCTCCATCGAGAAAGTACTTCCGTGAACCAGGGGAATCGAGGGGACGAGCGAGTGACGTCAGGACTTTAGAACCAGGGGACGAGCGAGTGACGTCAGGACTTTAGAACCAGGGGACGAGCGAGTGACGTCAGGACTTTAGAACCAGGGGACGAGCGAGTGACGTCAGGACTTTAGAACCAGGGGATGAGCGAGTGACGTCAGTGACTTTAGAACCAGGGGATGAGCGAGTGACGTCAGTGACTTTAGAACCAGGGGATGAGCGAGTGACGTCAGTGACTTTAGAACCAGGGGATGAGCGAGTGACGTCAGTGACTTTAGAACCAGGGGACGAGCGAGTGACGTCAGTGACTTTAGAACCAGGGGATGAGCGAGTGACGTCAGAGACTTTAGAACCAGGGGATGAGCGAGTGACGTCAGGACTTTAGAACCAGGGGACGAGCGAGTGACGTCAGGACTTTAGAACCAGGGGACGAGCGAGTGACGTCAGGACTTTAGAACCAGGGGACGAGCGAGTGACGTCAGTGACTTTAGAACCAGGGGACGAGCGAGTGATGTCAGGACTTTAGAACCAGGGGATGAGCGAGTGACGTCAGGACTTTAGAACCAGGGGATGAGCGAGTGACGTCAGGACTTTAGAACCAGGGGATGAGCGAGTGACGTCAGTGACTTTAGAACCAGTGGATGAGCGAGTGACGTCAGTGACTTTAGACCAGGGGATGAGCGAGTGACGTCAGTGACTTTAGAACCAGTGGATGAGCGAGTGACGTCAGTGACTTTAGAACCAGGGGACGAGCGAGTGACGTCAGTGACTTTAGAACCAGGGGATGAGCGAGTGACGTCAGTGACTTTAGAACCAGGGGATGAGTGAGTGACGTCAGGACTTTAGAACCAGGGGATGAGCGAGTGACGTCAGTGACTTTAGAACCAGGGGATGAGCGAGTGACGTCAGTGACTTTAGAACCAGGGGATGAGCGAGTGACGTCAGTGACTTTAGAACCAGGGGATGAGCGAGTGACGTCAGAGACTTTAGAACCAGGGGATGAGCGAGTGACGTCAGGACTTTAGAACCAGGGGATGAGCGAGTGACGTCAGGACTTTAGAACCAGGCGATGAGCGAGTGACGTCAGTGACTTTAGAACCAGGGGATGAGCGAGTGACGTCAGTGACTTTAGAACCAGGGGATGAGCGAGTGACGTCAGGACTTTAGAACCAGGGGATGAGCGAGTGACGTCAGTGACTTTAGAACCAGGGGATGAGCGAGTGACGTCAGTGACTTTAGAACCAGGGGATGAGCGAGTGACGTCAGAGACTTTAGAACCAGGGGATGAGCGAGTGACGTCAGAGACTTTAGAACCAGGGGATGAGCGAGTGACGTCAGTGACTTTAGAACCAGGGGATGAGCGAGTGACGTCAGTGACTTTAGAACCAGGGGATGAGCGAGTGACGTCAGAGACTTTAGAACCAGGGGATGAGCGAGTGACGTCAGAGACTTTAGAACCAGGGGATGAGCGAGTGACGTCAGTGACTTTAGAACCAGGGGATGAGTGAGTGACGTCAGAGACTTTAGAACCAGGGGATGAGCGAGTGACGTCAGTGACTTTAGAACCAGGGGATGAGTGAGTGACGTCAGAGACTTTAGAACCAGGGGATGAGCGAGTGACGTCAGTGACTTTAGAACCAGGGGATGAGCGAGTGACGTCAGTGACTTTAGAACCAGGGGATGAGTGAGTGACGTCAGGACTTTAGAACCAGGGGATGAGCGAGTGACGTCAGTGACTTTAGAACCAGGGGATGAGTGAGTGACGTCAGTGACTTTAGAACCAGGGGATGAGTGAGTGACGTCAGTGACTTTAGAACCAGGGGATGAGCGAGTGACGTCAGTGACTTTAGAACCAGGGGATGAGCGAGTGACGTCAGTGACTTTAGAACCAGGGGATGAGCGAGTGACGTCAGTGACTTTAGAACCAGGGGATGAGCGAGTGACGTCAGAGACTTTAGAACCAGGGGATGAGCGAGTGACTTTAGAACCAGGGGATGAGCGAGTGACGTCAGTGACTTTAGAACCAGGGGATGAGCGAGTGACGTCAGTGACTTTAGAACCAGGGGATGAGCGAGTGACGTCAGAGACTTTAGAACCAGGGGATGAGCGAGTGACGTCAGAGACTTTAGAACCAGGGGATGAGCGAGTGACGTCAGGACTTTGGCACTCTACATAGCATACACGCACAAACGTCTCTGTGGCAAATAAATGGTCTTGTCCGTGGCTAATGTTTGATTATCTTTTTTTAACACACCATTATAATGTTCTTATTTTGATCGTAAGACACAATTACTGAACGTTAGTCTCCAGATTGTCTATTTTTATTTTCTATATTATTGACTGTCCACTCATTTAGTCATGTTGCATGCTATTTTAAAACATTTTAAAATAGTTCAACTATAGTCCATCTACATCGGCACGTTGTGAGCTTGTAGATCGGCTATTTGAACTACTTTGTTTTTAAATGTTTTTTTCTCATTTATTTTTCCTAAATAGTAAATGATGTCAAATAGGTTTCGGGATAAGCGATGGCGCAGGTTATAGACAGCCCTTACTTTGCTATAGTTCAACTGTCTGCATGACATCACAGAGAATGGCGTGATGTCACTGCTATGACATCATCGTGATGTCATCGCACAGAGCAAGTATAGTTCTGACCAATGCTGGTGTTGTGAGGGGGGGGGGGGGGGGGGTTTACAGGTAGGCGCTATGGTCATGTCTATTGAGATGGTGTGTGTGTGTGTGTGCACGTGCGTGGGTGTCAGGTGTGTGCGTTAGTGTGTGACCGGTCAGTGCGTGTGTGTGTGTGTGTGTGCAGGTATCAGGTCAGTGCGCAAGTGTGTGTGTGTGTGTGTGTCAGGTCTGAGGTCAGTGCGTGTGTGTGTGTGTGTGTCAGGTCTGAGGTCAGTGCGTGTGTGTGTGCGGGTGTCAGGTCAGTGCGTGTGTGTGTGCGGGTGTCAGGTCAGTGCGTGTGTGTGTGCGGGTGTCAGGTCAGTGCGTGTGTGTGTGCGGGTGTCAGGTCAGTGCGTGTGTGTGTGCGGGTGTCAGGTCAGTGCGTGTGTGTGTGCGGGTGTCAGGTCAGTGCGTGTGTGTGTGCGGGTGTCAGGTCTGAGGTCAGTGCGTGTGTGTGTGCGGGTGTCAGGTCAGTGAGTGTGTGTGTGTGTGTGTGTGCAGGTGTCAGGTCAGTGCGTGTGTGTGTGTGTGCGGGTGTCAGGTCAGTGCGTGTGTGTGTGTGTGTGCGGGTGTCAGGTCAGTGCGTGTGTGTGTGTGTGCGGGTGTCAGGTCAGTGCGTGTGTGTGTGTGTGTGCGGGTGTCAGGTCAGTGCGTGTGTGTGTGTGCGGGTGTCAGGTCAGTGCGTGTGTGTGTGTGTGTGTGCGTGTGTGTCAGGTCAGTGAGTGTGTGTGTGTGTGTGTGCGTGTGTGTCAGGTCAGTGAGTGTGTGTGTGTGTGTGTGTGCGGGTGTCAGGTCAGTGCGTGTGTGTGTGTGTGTGTGTGTGTGCGTGTGTGTCAGGTCAGTGCGTGCGTGTGTGTGTGTGTGTGTGCAGGTGTCAGGTCAGTGCGTGCGTGTGTGTCAGGTCGGTGCGTGTGTGTGTGTGTGTGTGTGTGTGCGTGTGTGTCAGGTCCGTGCGTGTGCGTGTGTGTGTGTGCGTGTGTGTCAGGTCCGTGCGTGTGTGTGCGCGTGCACCAGCTCCAGGACCTCGGTGCACACACACTGACAGAAGCCGTAGATCACACAGAGCAGCAGAGTGGACGGAACCAGGCTGACCAGAACCACGCCCATCCACATCCTCTGGATCATCAGCAGGTAGATGCCCAGGGGCAGCGACGAGAAGTACACCTGGAACACACAACACCTGGTCAGGACTACACCTGGAATACACAACACCTGGTCAGGACTACACCTGGAACACACAACACCTGGTCAGGACTACACCTGGAACACACAACACCTGGTCAGGACTACACCTGGAACACACAACACCTGGTCAGAAATACACCTGGAACACACAACACCTGGTCAGAAATACACCTGGAATACACAACACCTGGTCAGGACTACACCTGGAATACACAACACCTGGTCAGGACTACACCTGGAATACACAACACCTGGTCAGGACTACACCTGGAATACACAACACCTGGTCAGGACTACACCTGGAATACACAACACCTGGTCAGGACTACACCTGGAATACACAACACCTGGTCAGGACTACACCTGGAACACACAACACCTGGTCAGGACTACACCTGGAACACACAACACCTGGTCAGAAATACACCTGGAACACACAACACCTGGTCAGGACTACACCTGGAATACACAACACCTGGTCAGGACTACACCTGGAACACACAACACCTGGTCAGGACTACACCTGGAACACACAACACCTGGTCAGAAATACACCTGGAATACACAACACCTGGTCAGGACTACACCTGGAATACACAACACCTGGTCAGGACTACACCTGGAATACACAACACCTGGTCAGGACTACACCTGGAATACACAACACCTGGTCAGAAATACACCTGGAATGCACAACACCTGGTCAGGACTACACCTGGAATACACAACACCTGGTCAGGACTACACCTGGAATACACAACACCTGGTCAGAAATACACCTGGAATACACAACACCTGGTCAGGACTACACCTGGAACACACAACACCTGGTCAGAAATACACCTGGAATACACAACACCTGGTCAGGACTACACCTGGAACACACAACACCTGGTCAGGACTACACCTGGAATACACAACACCTGGTCAGGACTACACCTGGAACACACAACACCTGGTCAGAAATACACCTGGAATACACAACACCTGGTCAGGACTACACCTGGAACACACAACACCTGGTCAGGACTACACCTGGAACACACAACACCTGGTCAGGACTACACCTGGAACACACAACACCTGGTCAGAAATACACCTGGAACACACAACACCTGGTCAGGACTACACCTGGAATACACAACACCTGGTCAGGACTACACCTGGAACACACAACACCTGGTCAGGACTACACCTGGAACACACAACACCTGGTCAGAAATACACCTGGAATACACAACACCTGGTCAGGACTACACCTGGAATACACAACACCTGGTCAGGACTACACCTGGAATACACAACACCTGGTCAGGACTACACCTGGAATACACAACACCTGGTCAGAAATACACCTGGAATGCACAACACCTGGTCAGGACTACACCTGGAATACACAACACCTGGTCAGGACTACACCTGGAATACACAACACCTGGTCAGAAATACACCTGGAATACACAACACCTGGTCAGGACTACACCTGGAACACACAACACCTGGTCAGAAATACACCTGGAATACACAACACCTGGTCAGGACTACACCTGGAACACACAACACCTGGTCAGGACTACACCTGGAATACACAACACCTGGTCAGGACTACACCTGGAACACACAACACCTGGTCAGAAATACACCTGGAATACACAACACCTGGTCAGGACTACACCTGGAACACACAACACCTGGTCAGGACTACACCTGGAACACACAACACCTGGTCAGGACTACACCTGGAATACACAACACCTGGTCAGGACTACACCTGGAATACACAACACCTGGTCAGGACTACACCTGGAATACACAACACCTGGTCAGGACTACACCTGGAACACACAACACCTGGTCAGGACTACACCTGGAACACACAACACCTGGTCAGGACTACACCTGGAACACACAACACCTGGTCAGAAATACACCTGGAATACACAACACCTGGTCAGGACTACACCTGGAATACACAACACCTGGTCAGGACTACACCTGGAACACACAACACCTGGTCAGGACTACACCTGGAACACACAACACCTGGTCAGGACTACACCTGGAACACACAACACCTGGTCAGGACTACACCTGGAACACACAACACCTGGTCAGGACTACACCTGGAACACACAACACCTGGTCAGGACTACACCTGGAATACACAACACCTGGTCAGGACTACACCTGGAATACACAACACCTGGTCAGGACTACACCTGGAATACACAACACCTGGTCAGAACTACACCTGGAATACACAACACCTGGTCAGAAATACACCTGGAATACACAACACCTGGTCAGAAATACACCTGGAATACACAACACCTGGTCAGGACTACACCTGGAATACACAACACCTGGTCAGGACTACACCTGGAATACACAACACCTGGTCAGGACTACACCTGGAACACACAACACCTGGTCAGGACTACACCTGGAACACACAACACCTGGTCAGGACTACACCTGGAACACACAACACCTGGTCAGGACTACACCTGGAACACACAACACCTGGTCAGAAATACACCTGGAATACACAACACCTGGTCAGGACTACACCTGGAATACACAACACCTGGTCAGGACTACACCTGGAATACACAACACCTGGTCAGGACTACACCTGGAATACACAACACCTGGTCAGGACTACACCTGGAATACACAACACCTGGTCAGGACTACACCTGGAATACAGAACACCTGGTCAGAAATACACCTGGACACTAATCATGTCACTAGCAGGTAGATGAAATGCACCTGGAAATAAATCACATCGTCATCATTTTTTGACCGCGGTCGAGATCATGGATTTCACAACAACGCCACGCCAGACTTCCCGGTCCTTCATTGCCATCCCCAGTTCCTAGTGCTCACTGATGCATGTGTAGCAGGGGGGACATTCAAGGGAATCATAATAAAATATACTTATTGCCTACTAGACTACGCCACCTTTTTCTAGAATCTAGAGGGAAGGTCCGCTCTCATTAGAAGGCGGGTGTAGAGGCAAGCTCAAACTATACTTTGCCTCTCGGCTGGGCACATGCATACAGAAACTGTTTTTGACGTGTATATAATATATTGTCCAGGCATTGACTGCTGTAGGGTGAGGTTCCCATTTATTGTACACGTTCTGTAATACAGCAGTTTTCGTTATACAAAATACAGCGATACGGTACAAACCGTGTGATCTCTTCTGTTGTGCCCATACCTAACCAAACCATTCAACCTGGCTTGTTGCACCTGTGTTCTCATATGCCAATCCTGTGTGACACACTGACACACCCCCCATGGTGAACCCGCCCATCAAACGGGTTAAAGGCACACACAGGCAGAAATGGCTCCTTCAGCGGGTGTAAGGTGCCGTCCAGCCGTTTCTCTCTAGTTTCTTTGAAAGTGTCCATGTCTCGGAGCCATAGAGGAGAATCGTCTCAACGGTCGTCCTAAATATTCTTTTACTTTTAACATCTTACTAAGCTGGGATGACCAGATCGTATGTCATTGCAGGCTGACCAGGCCATACGCTTCCTAGTTTGAAAGTCCTTTTGGGAAGAAGAAGTGTATATATGAACCCAAATACTTCAACCTAGTTTAGTTTAGTTTAGTTTAGTTTATTTGCACATATGTAAAATAATAACAATATGGTAAAATAAAATAAAATACAGAAAGCAAATATTTCAAATAGGAAACAAGATTAATTAAATGCATGATGTGCTGGAAGTGCCAAACAAAAACCCCAAAGGGGCTTATCGAGTGGCCTTCCTATAGAAGCTACCAGCTGAGCTTAAATAACAGAAATTAAGATATTAATAATATTGGTAAACCTAAGGATTGTAAATAATAATAATAATGAAAAAAATTAAGATATTCTAATAATAAATATCAAATAATAACATGACTATAGGGCGTGTTGCCCTACTACATCAACCTGGTTATTGCTGGATGTGCATAATATTTACGTATTCAGTTAACACTGACCAGTGTTGTTTTCGTCGACTAAAACTAAGACGAAGAATGTCCGTCGACTACCTTTTTCCACTGACAAAAACAAATGGAAACTAAATGAAAACTAAGCTATGATGACTAAAACTAAGACTAAATATACTGACAATTTTGTCGGCAAATAAAAACTAGACTAAAATGTTAGGAAGGGACTAGTGGACAAGAGATCAAGAGTCATTTTATATTTATGCTGAAAATAGCAGATCTACAAGCTCACAACGCGTCGCAACGCAAGTGTAAAAACACTCATTACGACGGCATCAAGACCGTCGTAAATACATTTTAGTCGACTAAATCAACTGTAGATTTAGTCAACTAAAATCTTATGACATTTAGTCGACTAAAACTAGCCTAACACTAAGACATTCCAGGCGACTAAAATGTGACTAAAACTAAATGAAGTTTCAGTCCAAAGACTATGACTAAAACTAAAATAGAAATCTGCTGCCCAAAAACAACTCTGATACTGACCAGACAGAGCGCCCCCAGCAGGCAGCGCGGGACACTGCGCTGACACTTGTGATTGGCCAGGTTGCAGGTGGGCGCGGCCTCCATGTGATGATGGTGATGATGGGGGCGGTACACGCGCACCATGTTGAGCATGCTCAGTGAGTCCGAGGAGGAGGGGCTAGAGGCGGAGGAGGAGGCGGGCAGCTCCATGATGGTGATGACCAGGCAGTCTGAGGACCCCACGGAGGGCCCCGAGCCACTGCTTTCACCTCCCTCTGTACCTGTACGGTAAGAACACAGTTATTATTATGTACGGTAAGAACACAGTTATTATGTACGGTAAGAACACAGTTATTATTATATGCGGTAAGAACACAGTTATTATTATATACGGTAAGAACACAGTTATTATTATATACGGTAAGAACACAGTTATTATTATATACGGTAAGAACACAGTTATTATTATGTACGGTAAGAACACAGTTATTATTATATACGGTAAGAACACAGTTATTATTATATACGGTAAGAACACAGTTATTATTATGTACGGTAAGAACACAGTTATTATTATATACGGTAAGAACACAGTTATTATTATGTACGGTAAGAACACAGTTATTATTATGTACGGTAAGAACACAGTTATTATTATATACGGTAAGAACACAGTTATTATTATATACGGTAAGAACACAGTTAAATCTGTACCTGTACGGTAAGAACACAGTTATTATTATATACGGTAAGAACACAGTTATTATTATATACGGTAAGAACACAGTTATTATTATGTACGGTAAGAACACAGTTATTATTATGTACGGTAAGAACACAGTTATTATTATATACGGTAAGAACACAGTTATTATTATATACGGTAAGAACACAGTTATTATTATGTACGGTAAGAACACAGTTATTATTATGTACGGTAAGAACACAGTTATTATTATATACGGTAAGAACACAGTTATTATTATGTACGGTAAGAACACAGTTATTATTATGTACGGTAAGAACACAGTTATTATTATGTACGGTAAGAACACAGTTATTATTATATACGGTAAGAACACAGTTATTATTATATACGGTAAGAACACAGTTATTATTATATACGGTAAGAACACAGTTATTATTATGTACGGTAAGAACACAGTTATTATTATATACGGTAAGAACACAGTTATTAT